>NW_026061437.1:0-10000 GCF_024217435.2 Syngnathus scovelli
TTTTCAAAGTGCCAACGGCTCTCGCGCCGCGATGCGTCCGCCTTCGCCGGTTCCCCGGTCGGCCACGAAGTATTGCGCATGATTATACGCGATGTTAATATTTATTTAATTATTAAATAAATACATACATGTGTTTATTAATGATATACGCGATGTTAATATTTATTTAATTATTACCTATATTATGAATAAACTAACGGTGATTTTACACGATTTGACTACATACGTGACCGTGATATAGTGCCGAGGGCTCCCGCGCCGTCACGCGTCCGCCTTGGCACGGGTCGCCCGCGGCAGCGAGCGTTCGGCTCGCGGGGGTCCGCGGGGTGTTATTAGGGAGTGCGGCAGCCGTGCCGAGGCTCCGGGCCGGCCGCCGGAAGTCCCGCGGGGGGAGCGTCGGAGCTCCGCGAGGCCGGCCGGGGAGCCTCTTAGTCATCGCCCGCGCTCGCGGTGGTCCCGGTCGCTTAAAGTGCCACGGGAGGCGTAGCGATGCGAGTGAGTGTGCGCAAAGTGCGAGAGGCGGTGCATTTACGCGCCGTGTCCGCGAGAGGGAGGCAATTCCCCGTTGCGACCTCCGGGAGATCAGCGGGCCGCCGAAAAGGCTCGGCCGGGGTGCCTGGAGCCTCCTCGGGCGTCGAGTTAGGAGGGGGGCGCGCGGAGAACCGGCTGGATGTCCCCTGGAAGCTCAGCGGGCCGTGGGAAAGGCTTGGCCGGGGTGCCGGAAGCCTCGGCCGGCTTAAAAGTGAGGAGGAAAGCGCGCGGAGAACCGGCCGGAGGTCCCCTGGAAGCTCAGCGGGCCGTGGAGAAAGCTTAGCCGGGGTGCCTGGAGCCTCGGCCGGCTTAAAATGTGAGGAGGAAAGCGCGCGGAGAACCGGCCGGAGGTCCCCTGGAAGCTCAGCGGGACGTGGGAAACGCTTGGCCGGGGTGCCGGAAGCCTCGGCCGGCTTAAAAGTGAGGAGGAAAGCGCGCGGGAGAACCGGCCGGAGGTCCCCTGGAAGCTCAGCGGGCCGTGGGAAACGCTTGGCCGGGGTGCCGGGAGCCTCGGCCGGCTTAAAACGTGAGGAGGAAAGCACCGGGAGAACCGGCTGGAGGTCTTCTGGAAGCTCAGCGGGCCGCCGAAAACGCGTAGCCGAGGTGCCGGGAGCCTCCTCGGGCGTCAAAAGTGAGGAGCGACGCACCCCCGAGAACCGCCCGGGTCCTCCAGCCACCGTTGAAAAAGACGTCGAGTCAGGCTACCTTAAGAGAGTCACAGTTACTCCCGCCGTTTACCCGCGCGGAGCGTCATCGCCTCCGCGAACCGTCAAAAATAAATAAATTCATAAATAAATAAATGTCAAGTGAGCCTACCTTAAGAGAGTCACAGTTACTCCCGCCGTTTACCCGCGCGGAGCGTCATCGCCTCCGCGAACCGTCAAAAATAAATAAATACATAAATAAATAGATGTCAAGTGAGCCTACCTTAAGAGAGTCACAGTTACTCCCGCCGTTTACCCGCGCGGAGCGTCATCGCCTCCGCGAACCGTCAAAAATAAATAAATACATAAATAAATAGATGTCAAGTGAGCCTACCTTAAGAGAGTCACAGTTACTCCCGCCGTTTACCCGCGCGGAGCGTCATCGCCTCCGCGAACCGTCAAAAATAAATAAATACATAAATAAATAGATGTCAAGTGAGCCTACCTTAAGAGAGTCACAGTTACTCCCGCCGTTTACCCGCGCGGAGCGTCATCGCCTCCGCGAACCGTCAAAAATAAATAAATACATAAATAAATAGATGTCAAGTGAGCCTACCTTAAGAGAGTCACAGTTACTCCCGCCGTTTACCCGCGCGGAGCGTCATCGCCTCCGCGAACCGTCAAAAATAAATAAATACATAAATAAATAGATGTCAAGTGAGCCTACCTTAAGAGAGTCACAGTTACTCCCGCCGTTTACCCGCGCGGAGCGTCATCGCCTCCGCGAACCGTCAAAAATAAATAAATACATAAATAAATAGATGTCAAGTGAGCCTACCTTAAGAGAGTCACAGTTACTCCCGCCGTTTACCCGCGCGGAGCGTCATCGCCTCCGCGAACCGTCAAAAATAAATAAATACATAAATAAATAGATGTCAAGTGAGCCTACCTTAAGAGAGTCACAGTTACTCCCGCCGTTTACCCGCGCGGAGCGTCATCGCCTCCGCGAACCGTCAAAAATAAATAAATACATGAATAAATAGTCAAGTGAGCCTACCTTAAGAGAGTCGTAGTTACTCCCGCCGTTCGGCCGCTTAAAGTGCCACGGGAGGCGTAGCAATGCGAGTGAGTGTGCGCCAAGTGCGAGAGGCGGTGTATTTACTCGCCGTGTCCGCGAGAGGGAGGTAACTCCCCGTTGCGACCTCCGGGAGAGCAACGGGCCGCCGAAAACGCTCAGCCGAGGTGCTGGAAGCCTCGGCCGGCTCTCAAAGCGAGGCGCGAGGCACCGGGAGAACCGGCTGGAGGTACCCTGGAAGCTCAGCGGGCCGTGGGAAACGCTCAGCCGAGGTGCTGGAAGCCTCGGCCGGCTCACAAAGCGAGGCGCGAGGCACCGGGAGAACCGGCTGGAGGTCCCCTGGAAGCTCAGCGGGCCGTGGGAAACGCTCAGCCGAGGTGCTGGAAGCCTCGGCCGGCTCACAAAGCGAGGCGCGAGGCACCGGGAGAACCGGCCGGAGGTCCCCTGGAAGCTCAGCGGGCCGTGGAGAAAGCTTAGCCGGGGTGCCGGAAGCCTCGGCCGGCTTAAAATGTGAGGAGGAAACCGGCTGGACGTCTTCTGGAAGATCAGCGGGCCGTGGAAAATGCTAAGCCGAGGTGCTGGTTGTCGAATAAGGCTCCGCCATCTCGTAGAAGGTGCTAATAAAGTTCATATCCGCTCGGCTGGAGGTAATTGGCCCGCGGACCGGCCGGCGGGACCTCCGTGACAGCCTACCCGCCTGGCGGTGCCTCCTGGCCGGCGTGCATTCCGGGCCGCGACCGCTAACTTACGGGACCATAAATGGCCCGCGGACCAGCTGGCGGGACCTCCGTGACCGCCTATCCGCCTGGCGGTGCCTCCTGGCCGGCCTGGATTCCGGACCGCGACCGCTCACTCGCGGGACCCTAAATGGCCCGCGGACCAGCCGGCGGGACCTCCGTGACAGCCTATCCGCCTCCCGGTGGCTGCTGGCCGGCGCGGATTCCGGGCCGCGACCGCTAACTTACGGGACCCCAATTGGCCCGCGGACCAGCCGGCGGGACCCCCGTGACCGCCTATCCGCCTTGGCCGGTTCCCCGGCCGGCCACGGATGGCGAGAATCCGGCCTCCTCGCCCGGAGCGCTCGTCGGCTTCGGCGAAAAATGCACTAAGTGCCAAACCCCATTCATTTACAATGGCGTGTCCGCCAGAGGGCGCAGTTCCCCCCGCGGACCGGCCGGCGGGACCTCCGTGACAGCCTATCCGCCTGGCGGTGGCTGCGGGCCGGCGCGGATTCCGGGCCGCGACCGCTAACTTACGGGACCCCGATTGGCCCGCGGACCAGCCGGCGGGACCTCCGTGACCGCCTATCCGCCTGCGCTGGTTCCCCGGCCGGCGCGAATTCCGGGCCGCGACCGCTAACTTACGGGACCCCGATTGGCCCGCGGACCAGCCGGCGGGACCTCCGTGACCGCCTATCCGCCTGCGCTGGTTCCCCGGCCGGCGCGAATTCCGGGCCGCGACCGCTAACTTACGGGACCCCGATTGGCCCGCGGACCAGCCGGCGGGACCTCCGTGACCGCCTATCCGCCTGCGCTGGTTCCCCGGCCGGCGCGAATTCCGGGCCGCGACCGCTAACTTACGGGACCCCGATTGGCCCGCGGACCAGCCGGCGGGACCTCCGTGACCGCCTATCCGCCTGCGCTGGTTCCCCGGCCGGCGCGAATTCCGGGCCGCGACCGCTAACTTACGGGACCCCGATTGGCCCGCGGACCAGCCGGCGGGACCTCCGTGACCGCCTATCCGCCTGCGCTGGTTCCCCGGCCGGCGCGAATTCCGGGCCGCGACCGCTAACTTACGGGACCCCGATTGGCCCGCGGACCAGCCGGCGGGACCTCCGTGACCGCCTATCCGCCTGCGCTGGTTCCCCGGCCGGCGCGAATTCCGGGCCGCGACCGCTAACTTACGGGACCCCAATTGGCCCGCGGACCAGCCGGCGGGACCTCCGTGACCGCCTATCCGCCTCCGCTGGTTCCCCGCTCGGCGTGGATTCCGGACCGCGACCGCTAAATTACGGGACCCAAATTGGCCCGCGGACCAGCCGGCGGGACCTCCGTGACCGCCTATCCGCCTTCGCTGGTTCCCCGGTCGGCCACAGATGACGAATATTCGGCCTCTCGCTCTGGAAGTCCTGCCGACTTAGCCGAAAATTTTCTAAGTGCCATCGGCTCTCGCTCGGAAAAGTGTCCGCCTCGTCTGGTTCCCCAGCTCGGCCTCAGAATTCGAAAATTCGGCCTCTCTGAGGTACCAGGGGTAGGCTTTATGTACTTGGTCCCCCCAGTTAGTGTACTCATCACTTTACCCCCCTTTCGCAAAATATAGTCGGCACGTATGTGCAGAACTGTTTATTTTCATTTTAAAAATTTTCTAAGTGCCAGCGGAAGCTGTCACACGAACTGTCCGAGCTACCACGGTGCCCATCCCGGGCAGTGACGGCAAAAGGCCGATGTGTGTTTGATGGAAGTCTGAATAATTTCTAAGTGCCAACGGCTCAACCGCCGTAAAGTGTCCGCCTCGGCTGGTTCTCCCGGTCGGCCCGAACGAGCGAAAATTCGGCCTCTTCCCCTGGAGGTCCGGAACATTTTGGCGAATATTTTCAAAGTGCCAACGGCTGTTCCGCCGTAACGTGTCCGACCCGGCTGGTTCCTCCGGTCGGCCCGAACGAGCGAAAATTCGGCCTCTTCCCCTGGAGGTCCGGACGACTTTGGCGAATATTTTCTAAGTGCGAACGGCTGTTGCGCCGTAACGTGTCCGACCCGGCTGGTTCCTCCGGTCGGCCTGAACGAGCGAAAATTCGGCCTCTTCCCCTGGAGGTCCGGACGACTTTGGCGAATATTTTCAAAGTGCCAACGGCTGTTGGGCCGTAAAGTGTCCGACCCGGCTGGTTCCTCCGGTCGGCCCGAACGAGCGAAAATTCGGCCTCTTCCCCTGGAGGTCCGGAACATTTTGGCGAATATTTTCAAAGTGCCAACGGCTGTTGCGCCGTAACGTGTCCGACCCGGCCGGTTCCTCCGGTCGGCCCGAACGAGCGAAAATTCGGCCTCTTCCCCTGGAGGTCCGGAACATTTTGGCGAATATTTTCAAAGTGCCAACGGCCGTTCCGCCGTAAAGTGTCCGACCCGGCTGGTTCCTCCGGTCGGCCCGAACGAGCGAAAATTCGGCCTCTTCCCCTGGAGGTCCGGACGACTTTGGCGAATATTTTCAAAGTGCCAACGGCTGTTGGGCCGTAAAGTGTCCGACCCGGCTGGTTCCTCCGGTCGGCCCGAACGAGCGAAAATTCGGCCTCTTAACCCTGGAGGTCCGTTCAAGTTTAACGAATAATTTCTAAGTGCTAACGGCTGTTGCGCCGTAACGTGTCCGACCCGGCCGGTTCCTCCGGTCGGCCCGAACGAGCGAAAATACGGCCTCTTCCCCTGGAGGTCCGGAACATTTTGGCGAATATTTTCAAAGTGCCAACGGCTGTTGCGCCGTAACGTGTCCGACCCGGCTGGTTCCTCCGGTCGGCCCGAACGAGCGAAAATTCGGCCTCTTCCCCTGGAGGTCCGTTCAAGATTAACGAATATTTTCTAAGTGCCAACGGCTCTTGCGCCGAAAAGCGTCCGCCTCGGCTGGTTCCCGATGTCGGCCAGAACAAGTGAAAATTCGGCCTCTTCCCCTGGAAGTCCGGCCGAGTTCGGCGAATATTTCCTAAGTGCCAACGGCTGTTCCGCCGTAAAGAGTCCGACTCGGCTGGTTCCCGATGTCGGCCAGAACAAGTGAAAATTCGGCCTCTTCCCCTGGAGGTCCGTTCAAGATTAACGAATATTTTCTAAGTGCCAACGGCTCTTGCGCCGAAAAGCGTCCGACTCGGCTGGTTCCCGATGTCGGCCAGAACAAGTGAAAATTCGGCCTCTTCCCCTGGAGGTCCGTTCAAGATTAACGAATATTTTCTAAGTGCCAACGGCTGCTCCGCCGTAAAGCGTCCGCTTCGGCTGGTTCCCGATGTCGGCCAGAACAAGTGAAAATTCGGCCTCTTCCCCTGGAGGTCCGTTCAAGATTAACGAATATTTTCTAAGTGCCAACGGCTCTTGCGCCGAAAAGCGTCCGCCTCGGCTGGTTCCCGATGTCGGCCAGAACAAGTGAAAATTCGGCCTCTTCCCCTGGAGGTCCGTTCACGATTAACGAATATTTTCTAAGTGCCAACGGCTCTTGCGCCGAAAAGCGTCCGCCTCGGCTGGTTCCCGATGTCGGCCAGAACAAGTGAAAATTCGGCCTCTTCCCCTGGAGGTCCGTTCAAGATTAACGAATATTTTCTAAGTGCCAACGGCTCTTGCGCCGAAAAGCGTCCGCCTCGGCTGGTTCCCGCGGTCGGACACAAAATGTGTCAATTCGGCCTCTCTGAGGTACCAGGGGTGGGCTTTATGTACTTGGTCCCCCCACTTAGTGTACTCATCACTTTACCCCCATTTCGCAAAATATAGTCGGCACGTATGTGCAGAACTGTTTATTTTCATTTTAAAAATTGTCTAAGTGCCAGCGGAAGCTGTCACGCGAACTGTCCGAGCTACCACGGTGCCCATCCCGGGCAGTGACGGCAAAAGGCCGATGTGTGTTTGATGGAAGTCTGAATAATTTCTAAGTGCCAACGGCTCAACCGCCGTAAAGTGTCCGCCTCGGCTGGTTCTCCCGGTCGGCCCGAACGAGCGAAAATTCGGCCTCTTCCCCTGGAGGTCCGGAACATTTTGGCGAATATTTCCTAAGTGCCAACGGCTGCTCCGCCGTAAAGTGTCCGCCTCGGCTGGTTCCCCCGGTCGGCCAGAACAAGTGAAAATTCGGCCTCTTCCCCTGGAGGTCCGGAACATTTTGGCGAATATTTCCTAAGTGCCAACGGCTGCTCCGCCGTAAAGTGTCCGCCTCGGCCGGTTCACCCGGTCGGCCAGAACAAGTGAAAATTTGGCCTCTTCCCCTGGAGGTCCGGAACATTTTGGCGAATATTTCCTAAGTGCCAACGGCTGCTCCGCCGTAAAGTGTCCGCCTCGGCCGGTTCACCCGGTCGGCCAGAACAAGTGAAAATTTGGCCTCTTCCCCTGGAGGTCCGGAACATTTTGGCGAATATTTCCTAAGTGCCAACGGCTGCTCCGCCGTAAAGTGTCCGACTCGGCTGGTTCCCCCGGTCGGCCAGAACAAGTGAAAAATCGGCCTCTTCCCCTGGAAGTCCGGCCGAGTTAAGGCAAATATTTCCTAAGTGCCAACGGCTGCTCAGCCTTAAAGTGTCCGACTCGGCTGGTTCCCGATGTCGGCCAGAACAAGTGAAAATCCGGCCTCTTCCCCTGGAAGTCCGGCCGAGTTAAGGCAAATATTTCCTAAGTGCCAACGGCTGCTCAGCCTTTAAGTGTCCGACTCGGCTGGTTCCCGATGTTGGCCAGAACAAGTGAAAATCCGGCCTCTTCCCCTGGAAGTCCGGCCGAGTTAAGGCAAATATTTCCTAAGTGCCAAGGGCTGCTCAGCCTTAAAGGGCCCGACTCGTCTGGTTCCCGATGTCGGCCAGAACAAGTGACAATTCGGCCTCTTCCCCTGGAGGTCTTTTCAAGTTTAACGAATATTTTCTAAGTGCCGACGGCTGCTCCGCCTTAAAGCGTCCGACTCGGCTGGTTCCCGATGTCGGCCAGAACAAGTGACAATTCGGCCTCTTCCCCTGGAGGTCCTTTCAAGTTTAACGAATATTTTCTAAGTGCCAACGGCTGCTCCGCCTTAAAGCGTCCGACTCGGCTGGTTCCCGATGTCGGCCAGAACAGGTGAAAATTCGGCCTCTTCCCCTGGAGGTCCGTTCAAGTTTGGCGAATATTTTCTAAGTGCCAACGGCTGCTCCGCCTTAAAGTGTCCGACTCGGCTGGTTCCCGATGTCGGGCAGAACAAGTGACAATTCGGCCTCTTCCCCTGGAAGTCCGGCCGAGTTTGGCGAATATTTTCTAAGTGCCAACGGCTGCTCCGCCGTAAAGAGTCCGACTCGGCTGGTTCCCGATGTCGGCCAGAACAAGTGACAATTCGGCCTCTTCCCCTGGAGGTCCTTTGAAGTTTAGCGAATATTTTCTAAGTTCCAACGGCTCTTGCGCCGAAAAGCGTCCGACTCGGCTGGTTCCCGATGTCGGCCAGAACAGGTGAAAATTCGGCCTCTTCCCCTGGAGGTCCGTTCAAGTTTGGCGAATATTTTCTAAGTGCCAACGGCTGCTCCGCCTTAAAGTGTCCGACTCGGCTGGTTCCCGATGTCGGGCAGAACAAGTGACAATTCGGCCTCTTCCCCTGGAAGTCCGGCCGAGTTTGGCGAATATTTTCTAAGTGCCAACGGCTGCTCCGCCGTAAAGAGTCCGACTCGGCTGGTTCCCGATGTCGGCCAGAAAAAGTGACAATTCGGCCTCTTCCCCTGGAGGTCCTTTGAAGTTTAGCGAATATTTTCTAAGTGCCAACGGCTCTTGCGCCGAAAAGCGTCCGCCTCGGCTGGTTCCCGCGGTCGGCCGTAATAGGCGAAAATTCGGCCTCTTCCCCTGGAGCGACCTCCAAATTTGGGCGAAATTTTTCTAAGTGCCTAAAGGTACCAGGGGTTTGGGTACCAGGGGTGCAGTACGAACTGGTCTTTTGTCAACCCATGTACTTTTTCTAGAGTACATGGGTTGGTCCCCCCACTTAGTGTACTCATCACTTTACCCCCCTTTCGCAAAATATAGTCAGAACGAGCATGGGGGACGCAATTGTTTTCCATGCAAATCAATTGGGCCTGGTCCGAGCGCTGGTAACGGCCGCCAGCAAGCGTCCCCTGCTCGGATAGCAGAACTGAAGAAGGCACGGCACTTCCAGAGAGAGAGAGAAAATTTTCTAAGTGCCACATTTCTCAAAAATTTTCAAAGTGCCACATTTCTCAAAAATTTTCAAAGTGCCACATTTCTCAAAAATTTTCAAAGTGCCACATCTCTCAAAAATGTTCAAAGTGCCACATCTCTGAAAAACTTTCTAAGTGCCACATCTCTGAAAAACTTTCTAAGTGCCACATCTCTGAAAAACTTTCTAAGTGCCACATCTCTGAAAAATTTTCTAAGTGCCACAGCACGGCTGTGAAATATTCAAAGTCCTACAGGCATTGGCAGAATCCGCGGACGGCCGTCTGCTCCCGGCGGCCGCCGCGAAGCTACTACCCCCTCCCGGGGACGGCTGTCTGCTCCCGGCAGCCGTCCTTACCCCCCTCCCCCGTTTGCACCGCCTGAAGTTAGACCCGCCTTGGTAGGGCCCCCACCGGCCCCGGCTCGCCGGCGTTGGGTGGACGGTTCCTGCCCACTTGCGGGTCCCGGTCGCTTGGCAACCGACCGGGGAGGACCAGCCGCCTCCTTAAACACAGGCTGGAAGGGAAATCCGATCAAGCTACGGAGGACCGGCCGCCTCCTTAAACACAGGCCGGAAGGGAAATCCGATCAAGCTACGGAGGACCGGTCGCCTCCCTAAACACAGGCCGGGCAAAAATCTGCGAATGGGCCCGTCAAGGGTAGTGGGTCATCCAAGGAGGGAGGTACCGGCCGCCTCCTTAAACACAGGCCGGGCAAAAATCTGCGAATGGCCCGTCAAGGGTAGAAGGTCATCCAAGGAGGGAGGTACCGGCCGCCTCCTTAAACACAGGCCGGGCAAAAATCTGCGAATGGCCCGTCAAGGGTAGAAGGTCATCCAAGGAGGGAGGTACCGGCCGCCTCCTTAAACACAGGCCGGGCAAAAATCTGCGAATGGCCCGTCA
>NW_026061437.1:22500-31464 GCF_024217435.2 Syngnathus scovelli
AGCGCCATCCCCGACCGCCACAAGGCGACCGCCACAAGGCGACCGCCACCAGCCGACCGCCACAAGGCGACAGCCACCATCCCCAAGCGCCATCCCCGACCGCCACAAGGCGACCGCCACAAGGCGACCGCCACCAGCCGACCGCCACAAGGCGACAGCCACCATCCCCAAGCGCCATCCCCGACCGCCACCCCCCGACCGCCACCAGCCGACCGCCACCAGCCGACAGCCACCATCCCCAAGCGCCATCCCCAAGCGCCACCCCCGACCGCCACCAGCCGACCGCCACCAGCCGACCGCCACCAGCCGACCGCCACCAGCCGACAGCCACCATCCCCAAGCGCCATCCCCAAGCGCCACCCCCGACCGCCACCAGCCGACAGCCACCAGCCGACCGCCACCAGCCGACCGCCACCGGCCGTTCGCGGTGTGCGCCGCCGTTCCCCAAGCACCCTCCGGGACGAAGCCGGAGCCAGAGAATAGCAGCGGTGGTGCGTAAAAGCTGCGGCCGGGCCTCGCGGAAGGTCCCCGGGCGGCGAGCTGCGGAGCCCCGGCCTCCAGCTTCCACCAGGTAATAGGACCGGGCGCGCGTAAAAGCTGCGGCCGGGCCTCGCGGAAGGTCCTCGGGCATCCAGCGAGATCACACGGCCCCCACCGGAGGCGGCTAGCGCCTCCGTAGAGTAGTACCGGCCCGTGGAAGCGGCCGCCCGTCAGCCTGCGTTGCCGCTGGTCGAAAAATGCACTAAGTGCCAAACCCCATTCATTTACAACGGCGTGTCCGCCAGAGGGCGCACTTCCCCCGGCGGACCAGCCGGCGGGGCTCGTTAGAGAGTGTATCCGCCTGGCAGTGCCTCCTGGACGGCCTGTATTCCGGACCGCGACCGCTAACTTACGGGAGCCTAAACGGCCCGCGGACCAGCCGGCGGGTCCTCCGTGAAAGCCTATCCGCCTGGCGGTGCCTCCTGGCCGGCCTGGATTCCGGACCGCGACCGCTCACTCGCGGGACCCTAAACGGCCCGCGGACCAGCCGGCGGGTCCTCCGTGAAAGCCTATCCGCCTGGCGGTGCCTCCTGGCCGGCCTGGATTCCGGACCGCCACCGCTCACTCGCGGGACCCTAAACGGCCCGCGGACCAGCCGGCGGCTCCTCCGTGAAAGCCTATCCGCCTGGCGGTGCCTCCTGGCCGGCCTGGATTCCGGACCGCCACCGCTCACTCGCGGGACCCTAATCGGCCCGCGGACCAGCCGGCGGATCCTCCGTGAAAGCCTATCCGCCTTCGCCGGTTCCCCGGCCGGCCACGGGTGGCGAGAATCCGGCCTCCTCGCCCGGAGCGCGCTTCGACTTGGGCGAAAAATGCACCAAGTGCCAAACCCCATTCATTTACAACGGCGTGTCCGCCAGAGGGCGCACTTCCTCCGGCCGGCGGGGCTCGTTAGAGAGCGCGTCCGCCTTGGCCGGTTCCCCGGCCGGCCACGGGTGGCGAGAATCCGGCCTCCTCGCCCGGAGCGCGCTTCGACTTGGGCGAAAAATGCACTAAGTGCCAAACCCCATTCATTTACAACGGCGTGTCCGCCAGAGGGCGCACTTCCTCCGGCCGGCGGGGCTCGTTAGAGAGCGCGTCCGCTTTCGCCGGTTCCCCGGTCGGCCGCGAACGGCGAAAAGCCGGCCTCTTCCCCCGGAGCCCGGTGGGCGAATTTTTTTTTTTTTTTTTTTTTCAAAGTGCCAACGGCTCTCGCGCCGCGCTGCGTCCGCCTTCGCCGGTTCCCCGGTCGGCCCGAACGAGCGAAAATTCGGCCTCTTGCCCCGGAGCCCGGTCGGCGAATTATTTATTTATTTATTTATTTATTTTTCCAAAGTGCCAACGGCTCTCGCGCCGCGATGCGTCCGCCTTCGCCGGTTCCCCGGTCGGCCACGAACGGCCAAAAATCGGCCTCTCCCCCCGGAGCCCGGTCGGCGAATTATTATTTATTTATTTATTTATTTATTTATTTTTCCAAAGTGCCAACGGCTCTCGCGCCGCGATGCGTCCGCCTTCGCCGGTTCCCCGGTCGGCCACGAAGTATTGCGCATGATTATACGCGATGTTAATATTTATTTAATTATTAAATAAATACATACATGTGTTTATTAATGATATACGCGATGTTAATATTTATTTAATTATTACCTATATTATGAATAAACTAACGGTGATTTTACACGATTTGACTACATACGTGACCGTGATATAGTGCCGAGGGCTCCCGCGCCGTCACGCGTCCGCCTTGGCACGGGTCGCCCGCGGCAGCGAGCGTTCGGCTCGCGGGGGTCCGCGGGGTGTTATTAGGGAGTGCGGCAGCCGTGCCGAGGCTCCGGCCGGCCGCCGGAAGTCCCGCGGGGGAGCGTCGGAGCTCCGCGAGGCCGGCCGGGGAGCCTCTTAGTCATCGCCCGCGCTCGCGGTGGTCCCGGTCGCTTAAAGTGCCACGGGAGGCGTAGCGATGCGAGTGAGTGTGCGCAAAGTGCGAGAGGCGGTGCATTTACGCGCCGTGTCCGCGAGAGGGAGGCAATTCCCCGTTGCGACCTCCGGGAGATCAGCGGGCCGCCGAAAAGGCTCGGCCGGGGTGCCTGGAGCCTCCTCGGGCGTCGAGTTAGGAGGGGGGCGCGCGGAGAACCGGCTGGATGTCCCCTGGAAGCTCAGCGGGCCGTGGGAAAGGCTTGGCCGGGGTGCCGGAAGCCTCGGCCGGCTTAAAAGTGAGGAGGAAAGCGCGCGGAGAACCGGCCGGAGGTCCCCTGGAAGCTCAGCGGGCCGTGGAGAAAGCTTAGCCGGGGTGCCTGGAGCCTCGGCCGGCTTAAAATGTGAGGAGGAAAGCGCGCGGAGAACCGGCCGGAGGTCCCCTGGAAGCTCAGCGGGACGTGGGAAACGCTTGGCCGGGGTGCCGGAAGCCTCGGCCGGCTTAAAAGTGAGGAGGAAAGCGCGCGGAGAACCGGCCGGAGGTCCCCTGGAAGCTCAGCGGGCCGTGGGAAACGCTTGGCCGGGGTGCCGGGAGCCTCGGCCGGCTTAAAACGTGAGGAGGAAAGCACCGGGAGAACCGGCTGGAGGTCTTCTGGAAGCTCAGCGGGCCGCCGAAAACGCGTAGCCGAGGTGCCGGGAGCCTCCTCGGGCGTCAAAAGTGAGGAGCGACGCACCCCCGAGAACCGCCCGGGTCCTCCAGCCACCGTTGAAAAAGACGTCGAGTCAGGCTACCTTAAGAGAGTCACAGTTACTCCCGCCGTTTACCCGCGCGGAGCGTCATCGCCTCCGCGAACCGTCAAAAATAAATAAATTCATAAATAAATAAATGTCAAGTGAGCCTACCTTAAGAGAGTCACAGTTACTCCCGCCGTTTACCCGCGCGGAGCGTCATCGCCTCCGCGAACCGTCAAAAATAAATAAATACATAAATAAATAGATGTCAAGTGAGCCTACCTTAAGAGAGTCACAGTTACTCCCGCCGTTTACCCGCGCGGAGCGTCATCGCCTCCGCGAACCGTCAAAAATAAATAAATACATAAATAAATAGATGTCAAGTGAGCCTACCTTAAGAGAGTCACAGTTACTCCCGCCGTTTACCCGCGCGGAGCGTCATCGCCTCCGCGAACCGTCAAAAATAAATAAATACATAAATAAATAGATGTCAAGTGAGCCTACCTTAAGAGAGTCACAGTTACTCCCGCCGTTTACCCGCGCGGAGCGTCATCGCCTCCGCGAACCGTCAAAAATAAATAAATACATAAATAAATAGATGTCAAGTGAGCCTACCTTAAGAGAGTCACAGTTACTCCCGCCGTTTACCCGCGCGGAGCGTCATCGCCTCCGCGAACCGTCAAAAATAAATAAATACATAAATAAATAGATGTCAAGTGAGCCTACCTTAAGAGAGTCACAGTTACTCCCGCCGTTTACCCGCGCGGAGCGTCATCGCCTCCGCGAACCGTCAAAAATAAATAAATACATAAATAAATAGATGTCAAGTGAGCCTACCTTAAGAGAGTCACAGTTACTCCCGCCGTTTACCCGCGCGGAGCGTCATCGCCTCCGCGAACCGTCAAAAATAAATAAATACATAAATAAATAGATGTCAAGTGAGCCTACCTTAAGAGAGTCACAGTTACTCCCGCCGTTTACCCGCGCGGAGCGTCATCGCCTCCGCGAACCGTCAAAAATAAATAAATACATGAATAAATAGTCAAGTGAGCCTACCTTAAGAGAGTCGTAGTTACTCCCGCCGTTCGGCCGCTTAAAGTGCCACGGGAGGCGTAGCAATGCGAGTGAGTGTGCGCCAAGTGCGAGAGGCGGTGTATTTACTCGCCGTGTCCGCGAGAGGGAGGTAACTCCCCGTTGCGACCTCCGGGAGAGCAACGGGCCGCCGAAAACGCTCAGCCGAGGTGCTGGAAGCCTCGGCCGGCTCTCAAAGCGAGGCGCGAGGCACCGGGAGAACCGGCTGGAGGTACCCTGGAAGCTCAGCGGGCCGTGGGAAACGCTCAGCCGAGGTGCTGGAAGCCTCGGCCGGCTCACAAAGCGAGGCGCGAGGCACCGGGAGAACCGGCTGGAGGTCCCCTGGAAGCTCAGCGGGCCGTGGGAAACGCTCAGCCGAGGTGCTGGAAGCCTCGGCCGGCTCACAAAGCGAGGCGCGAGGCACCGGGAGAACCGGCCGGAGGTCCCCTGGAAGCTCAGCGGGCCGTGGAGAAAGCTTAGCCGGGGTGCCGGAAGCCTCGGCCGGCTTAAAATGTGAGGAGGAAACCGGCTGGACGTCTTCTGGAAGATCAGCGGGCCGTGGAAAATGCTAAGCCGAGGTGCTGGTTGTCGAATAAGGCTCCGCCATCTCGTAGAAGGTGCTAATAAAGTTCATATCCGCTCGGCTGGAGGTAATTGGCCCGCGGACCGGCCGGCGGGACCTCCGTGACAGCCTACCCGCCTGGCGGTGCCTCCTGGCCGGCGTGCATTCCGGGCCGCGACCGCTAACTTACGGGACCATAAATGGCCCGCGGACCAGCTGGCGGGACCTCCGTGACCGCCTATCCGCCTGGCGGTGCCTCCTGGCCGGCCTGGATTCCGGACCGCGACCGCTCACTCGCGGGACCCTAAATGGCCCGCGGACCAGCCGGCGGGACCTCCGTGACAGCCTATCCGCCTCCCGGTGGCTGCTGGCCGGCGCGGATTCCGGGCCGCGACCGCTAACTTACGGGACCCCAATTGGCCCGCGGACCAGCCGGCGGGACCCCCGTGACCGCCTATCCGCCTTGGCCGGTTCCCCGGCCGGCCACGGATGGCGAGAATCCGGCCTCCTCGCCCGGAGCGCTCGTCGGCTTCGGCGAAAAATGCACTAAGTGCCAAACCCCATTCATTTACAATGGCGTGTCCGCCAGAGGGCGCAGTTCCCCCCGCGGACCGGCCGGCGGGACCTCCGTGACAGCCTATCCGCCTGGCGGTGGCTGCGGGCCGGCGCGGATTCCGGGCCGCGACCGCTAACTTACGGGACCCCGATTGGCCCGCGGACCAGCCGGCGGGACCTCCGTGACCGCCTATCCGCCTGCGCTGGTTCCCCGGCCGGCGCGAATTCCGGGCCGCGACCGCTAACTTACGGGACCCCGATTGGCCCGCGGACCAGCCGGCGGGACCTCCGTGACCGCCTATCCGCCTGCGCTGGTTCCCCGGCCGGCGCGAATTCCGGGCCGCGACCGCTAACTTACGGGACCCCGATTGGCCCGCGGACCAGCCGGCGGGACCTCCGTGACCGCCTATCCGCCTGCGCTGGTTCCCCGGCCGGCGCGAATTCCGGGCCGCGACCGCTAACTTACGGGACCCCGATTGGCCCGCGGACCAGCCGGCGGGACCTCCGTGACCGCCTATCCGCCTGCGCTGGTTCCCCGGCCGGCGCGAATTCCGGGCCGCGACCGCTAACTTACGGGACCCCGATTGGCCCGCGGACCAGCCGGCGGGACCTCCGTGACCGCCTATCCGCCTGCGCTGGTTCCCCGGCCGGCGCGAATTCCGGGCCGCGACCGCTAACTTACGGGACCCCGATTGGCCCGCGGACCAGCCGGCGGGACCTCCGTGACCGCCTATCCGCCTGCGCTGGTTCCCCGGCCGGCGCGAATTCCGGGCCGCGACCGCTAACTTACGGGACCCCAATTGGCCCGCGGACCAGCCGGCGGGACCTCCGTGACCGCCTATCCGCCTCCGCTGGTTCCCCGCTCGGCGTGGATTCCGGACCGCGACCGCTAAATTACGGGACCCAAATTGGCCCGCGGACCAGCCGGCGGGACCTCCGTGACCGCCTATCCGCCTTCGCTGGTTCCCCGGTCGGCCACAGATGACGAATATTCGGCCTCTCGCTCTGGAAGTCCTGCCGACTTAGCCGAAAATTTTCTAAGTGCCATCGGCTCTCGCTCGGAAAAGTGTCCGCCTCGTCTGGTTCCCCAGCTCGGCCTCAGAATTCGAAAATTCGGCCTCTCTGAGGTACCAGGGGTAGGCTTTATGTACTTGGTCCCCCCAGTTAGTGTACTCATCACTTTACCCCCCTTTCGCAAAATATAGTCGGCACGTATGTGCAGAACTGTTTATTTTCATTTTAAAAATTTTCTAAGTGCCAGCGGAAGCTGTCACACGAACTGTCCGAGCTACCACGGTGCCCATCCCGGGCAGTGACGGCAAAAGGCCGATGTGTGTTTGATGGAAGTCTGAATAATTTCTAAGTGCCAACGGCTCAACCGCCGTAAAGTGTCCGCCTCGGCTGGTTCTCCCGGTCGGCCCGAACGAGCGAAAATTCGGCCTCTTCCCCTGGAGGTCCGGAACATTTTGGCGAATATTTTCAAAGTGCCAACGGCTGTTCCGCCGTAACGTGTCCGACCCGGCTGGTTCCTCCGGTCGGCCCGAACGAGCGAAAATTCGGCCTCTTCCCCTGGAGGTCCGGACGACTTTGGCGAATATTTTCTAAGTGCGAACGGCTGTTGCGCCGTAACGTGTCCGACCCGGCTGGTTCCTCCGGTCGGCCTGAACGAGCGAAAATTCGGCCTCTTCCCCTGGAGGTCCGGACGACTTTGGCGAATATTTTCAAAGTGCCAACGGCTGTTGGGCCGTAAAGTGTCCGACCCGGCTGGTTCCTCCGGTCGGCCCGAACGAGCGAAAATTCGGCCTCTTCCCCTGGAGGTCCGGAACATTTTGGCGAATATTTTCAAAGTGCCAACGGCTGTTGCGCCGTAACGTGTCCGACCCGGCCGGTTCCTCCGGTCGGCCCGAACGAGCGAAAATTCGGCCTCTTCCCCTGGAGGTCCGGAACATTTTGGCGAATATTTTCAAAGTGCCAACGGCCGTTCCGCCGTAAAGTGTCCGACCCGGCTGGTTCCTCCGGTCGGCCCGAACGAGCGAAAATTCGGCCTCTTCCCCTGGAGGTCCGGACGACTTTGGCGAATATTTTCAAAGTGCCAACGGCTGTTGGGCCGTAAAGTGTCCGACCCGGCTGGTTCCTCCGGTCGGCCCGAACGAGCGAAAATTCGGCCTCTTAACCCTGGAGGTCCGTTCAAGTTTAACGAATAATTTCTAAGTGCTAACGGCTGTTGCGCCGTAACGTGTCCGACCCGGCCGGTTCCTCCGGTCGGCCCGAACGAGCGAAAATACGGCCTCTTCCCCTGGAGGTCCGGAACATTTTGGCGAATATTTTCAAAGTGCCAACGGCTGTTGCGCCGTAACGTGTCCGACCCGGCTGGTTCCTCCGGTCGGCCCGAACGAGCGAAAATTCGGCCTCTTCCCCTGGAGGTCCGGAACATTTTGGCGAATATTTTCTAAGTGCCATCGGCTCTTCCGCCGTAAGGTGTCCGACTCGGCCGGTTCCTCCGGTCGGCCCGAACGAGCGAAAATTCGGCCTCTTCCCCTGGAGGTCCTGTCAAGTTTAACGAATATTTTCTAAGTGCCATCGGCTCTTCCGCCGTAAGGTGTCCGACTCGGCCGGTTCCTCCGGTCGGCCTGAACAAGTGAAAATTCGGCCTCTTCCCCTGGAGGTCCGGAACATTTTGGCGAATATTTTCTAAGTGCCATCGGCTCTTCCGCCGTAAGGTGTCCGACTCGGCCGGTTCCTCCGGTCGGCCTGAACGAGCGAAAATTCGGCCTCTTCCCCTGGAGGTCCTGTCAAGTTTAACGAATATTTTCTAAGTGCCATCGGCTCTTCCGCCGTAAAGCGTCCGACTCGGCTGGTTCCCGATGTCGGCCAGAACAAGTGGAAATTCGGCCTCTTCCCCTGGAGGTCAGTTGAAGTTTAACGAATATTTTCAAAGTGCCAACGGCTGCTCCGCCGTAAAGCGTCCGACTCGGCTGGTTCCCGATGTCGGCCAGAACAAGTGAAAATTCGGCCTCTTCCCCTGGAGGTCCGTTCAAGATTAACGAATATTTTCTAAGTGCCAACGGCTGCTCCGCCGTAAAGCGTCCGACTCGGCTGGTTCCCGATGTCGGCCAGAATAAGTGGAAATTCGGCCTCTTCCCCTGGAGGTCCGTTCAAGATTAACGAATATTTTCTAAGTGCCAACGGCTCTTGCGCCGAAAAGCGTCCGACTCGGCTGGTTCCCGATGTCGGCCAGAACAAGTGAAAAATCGGCCTCTTCCCCTGGAGGTCAGTTGAAGTTTAACGAATATTTTCTAAGTGCCATCGGCTCTTCCGCCGTAAGGTGTCCGACTCGGCTGGTTCCCGATGTCGGCCAGAAAAAGTGACAATTCGGCCTCTTCCCCTGGAGGTCCTTTGAAGTTTAGCGAATATTTTCTAAGTGCCAACGGCTCTTGCGCCGAAAAGCGTCCGCCTCGGCTGGTTCCCGCGGTCGGACACAAAATGTGTCAATTCGGCCTCTCTGAGGTACCAGGGGTAGGCTTTATGTACTTGGTCCCCCCACTTAGTGTACTCATCACTTTACCCCCCTTTCGCAAAATATAGTCGGCACGTATGTGCAGAACTGTTTATTT
>NW_026061438.1:0-5000 GCF_024217435.2 Syngnathus scovelli
TGTGCAGAACTGTTTATTTTCATTTTAAAAATTGTCTAAGTGCCAGCGGAAGCTGTCACACGAACTGTCCTAGCTACCACGGTGCCCATCCCGGGCAGTGACGGCAAAAGGCCGATGTGTGTTTATGGAAGTCTGAATAATTTCTAAGTGCCAACGGCTCAACCGCCGTAAAGTGTCCGCCTCGGCTGGTTCTCCCGGTCGGCCCGAACGAGCGAAAATTCGGCCTCTTCCCCTGGAGGTCCGGAACATTTTGGCGAATATTTTCAAAGTGCCAACGGCTGCTCCGCCGTAAAGTGTCCGCCTCGGCTGGTTCCCCCGGTCGGCCAGAACAAGTGAAAATTCGGCCTCTTCCCCTGGAGGTCCGGAACATTTTGGCGAATATTTTCAAAGTGCCAACGGCTGCTCCGCCGTAAAGTGTCCGCCTCGGCTGGTTCCCCCGGTCGGCCAGAACAAGTGAAAATTCGGCCTCTTCCCCTGGAGGTCCGGAACATTTTGGCGAATATTTCCTAAGTGCCAACGGCTGCTCCGCCGTAAAGTGTCCGACTCGGCTGGTTCCCCCGGTCGGCCAGAACAAGTGAAAAATCGGCCTCTTCCCCTGGAAGTCCGGCCGAGTTAAGGCAAATATTTCCTAAGTGCCAACGGCTGCTCAGCCTTAAAGGGTCCGACTCGGCTGGTTCCCGATGTCGGCCAGAACAAGTGAAAATCCGGCCTCTTCCCCTGGAAGTCCGGCCGAGTTAAGGCGAATATTTCCTAAGTGCCAACGGCTGCTCAGCCTTAAAGTGTCCGACTCGGCTGGTTCCCGATGTCGGCCAGAACAAGTGAATATTCGGCCTCTTCCCCTGGAGGTCCGGAACATTTTGGCAAATATTTCCTAAGTGCCAACGGCTGCTCCGCCGTAAAGTGTCCGACTCGGCTGGTTCCCGATGTCGGCCAGAACAAGTGAAAATCCGGCCTCTTCCCCTGGAAGTCCGGCCAAGTTCGGCGAATATTTCCTAAGTGCCAACGGCTGCTCCGCCGTAAAGAGACCGACTCGGCTGGTTCCCGATGTCGGCCAGAACAAGTGAAAATTCGGCCTCTTCCCCTGGAGGTCAGTTGAAGTTTAACGAATATTTCCTAAGTGCCAACGGCTGCTCCGCCGTAAAGTGTCCGACTCGGCTGGTTCCCGATGTCGGCCAGAACAAGTGAATATTCGGCCTCTTCCCCTGGAGGTCCGGAACATTTTGGCAAATATTTCCTAAGTGCCAACGGCTGCTCCGCCGTAAAGAGTCCGACTCGGCTGGTTCCCGATTTCGGCCAGAACAAGTGAAAATTCGGCCTCTTCCCCTGGAAGTCCGGCCGAGTTCGGCGAATATTTCCTAAGTGCCAACGGCTCTTGCGCCGAAAAGCGTCCGACTCGGCTGGTTCCCGATGTCGGCCAGAACAAGTGAATATTCGGCCTCTTCCCCTGGAGGTCCGTTCAAGATTAACGAATATTTTCTAAGTGCCAACGGCTGCTCCGCCGTAAAGCGTCCGTCTCGGCTGGTTCCCGATGTCGGCCAGAACAAGTGGAAATTCGGCCTCTTCCCCTGGAAGTGCGGCCAAGTTTGGCGAATATTTCCTAAGTGCCAACGGCTGCTCCGCCGTAAAGCGTCCGACTCGGCTGGTTCCCGATGTCGGCCAGAATAAGTGGAAATTCGGCCTCTTCCCCTGGAGGTCAGTTGAAGTTTAACGAATATTTTCTAAGTGCCAACGGCTGCTCCGCCGTAAAGCGTCCGACTCGGCTGGTTCCCGATGTCGGCCAGAACAAGTGAAAATTCGGCCTCTTCCCCTGGAAGTGCGGCCAAGTTAAGGCAAATATTTCCTAAGTGCCAACGGCTGTTCCGCCGTAAAGGGTCCGACTCGGCTGGTTCCCGATGTCGGCCAGAACAAGTGAAAATTCGGCCTCTTCCCCTGGAGGTCAGTTGAAGTTTAACGAATATTTTCTAAGTGCCAACGGCTGCTCCGCCGTAAAGCGTCCGACTCGGCTGGTTCCCGATGTCGGCCAGAACAAGTGAAAATTCGGCCTCTTCCCCTGGAGGTCCGTTCAAGTTTAACGAATATTTTCTAAGTGCCAACGGCTGCTCCGCCGTAAAGCGTCCGACTCGGCTGGTTCCCGATGTCGGCCAGAACAAGTGAAAATTCGGCCTCTTCCCCTGGAGGTCAGTTGAAGTTTAACGAATATTTTCTAAGTGCCAACGGCTGCTCCGCCGTAAAGCGTCCGACTCGGCTGGTTCCCGATGTCGGCCAGAACAAGTGAAAATTCGGCCTCTTCCCCTGGAGGTCAGTTGAAGTTTAACGAATATTTTCTAAGTGCCAACGGCTGCTCCGCCGTAAAGCGTCCGACTCGGCTGGTTCCCGATGTCGGCCAGAACAAGTGAAAATTCGGCCTCTTCCCCTGGAGGTCCGTTCAAGTTTGGGGAATATTTTCTAAGTGCCAACGGCTGCTCCGCCTTAAAGCGTCCGACTCGGCTGGTTCCCGATGTCGGCCAGAACAAGTGAAAATCCGGCCTCTTCCCCTGGAAGTCCGGCCGAGTTAAGGCAAATATTTCCTAAGTGCCAACGGCTGCTCAGCCTTAAAGGGCCCGACTCGGCTGGTTCCCGATGTCGGCCAGAAGAAGTGACAATTCGGCCTCTTCCCCTGGAGGTCTTTTCAAGTTTAACGAATATTTTCTGAGTGCCAACGGCTGCTCCGCCTTAAAGCGTCCGACTCGGCTGGTTCCCGATGTCGGCCAGAACAAGTGACAATTCGGCCTCTTCCCCTGGAGGTCCTTTCAAGTTTAACGAATATTTTCTAAGTGCCAACGGCTGCTCCGCCGTAAAGCGTCCGACTCGGCTGGTTCCCGATGTCGGCCAGAACAGGTGAAAATTCGGCCTCTTCCCCTGGAGGTCCGTTCAAGTTTGGCGAATATTTTCTAAGTGCCAACGGCTGCTCCGCCTTAAAGTGTCCGACTCGGCTGGTTCCCGATGTCGGGCAGAACAAGTGACAATTCGGCCTCTTCCCCTGGAAGTCCGGCCGAGTTTGGCGAATATTTTCTAAGTGCCAACGGCTGCTCCGCCGTAAAGAGTCCGACTCGGCTGGTTCCCGATGTCGGCCAGAAAAAGTGACAATTCGGCCTCTTCCCCTGGAGGTCCTTTGAAGTTTAGCGAATATTTTCTAAGTGCCAACGGCTCTTGCGCCGAAAAGCGTCCGCCTCGGCTGGTTCCCGCGGTCGGCCGTAATAGGCGAAAATTCGGCCTCTTCCCCTGGAGCGACCTCCAAATTTGGGCGAAATTTTTTCTAAGTGCCTAAAGGTACCAGGGGTTTGGGTACCAGGGGTGCATTACCAACTGGTCTTTTGTCAACCCATGTACTTTTTCTAGAGTACATGGGTTGGTCCCCCCACTTAGTGTACTCATCACTTTACCCCCCTTTCGCAAAATATAGTCAGAACGAGCATGGGGGACGCAATTGTTTTCCATGCAAATCAATTGGGCCTGGTCCGAGCGCTGGTAACGGCCGCCAGCAAGCGTCCCCTGCTCGGATAGCAGAACTGAAGAAGGCACGGCACTTCCAGAGAGAGAGAGAAAATTTTCTAAGTGCCACATTTCTCAAAAATTTTCAAAGTGCCACATCTCTCAAAAAATTTCTAAGTGCCACATCTCTCAAAAAATTTCTAAGTGCCACATCTCTCAAAAAATTTCTAAGTGCCACATCTCTCAAAAACTTTCAAAGTGCCACATCTCTGAAAAACTTTCTAAGTGCCACGTCTCTGAAAAATTTTCTAAGTGCCACGGCACGGCTGTGAAATATTCAAAGTCCTACAGGCATTGGCAGAATGCGCGGACGGCCGTCTGCTCCCGGCGGCCGCCGCGAAGCTACTACCCCCTCCCGGGGACGGCTGTCTGCTCCCGGCAGCCGTCCTTACCCCCCTCCCCCGTTTGCACCGCCTGAAGTTAGACCCGCCTTGGTAGGGCCCCCACCGGCCCCGGCTCGCCGGCGTTGGGTGGACGGTTCCTGCCCACTTGCGGGTCCCGGTCGCTTGGCAACCGACCGGGGAGGACCAGCCGCCTCCTTAAACACAGGCTGGAAGGGAAATCCGGTCAAGCTACGGAGGACCGGCCGCCTCCTTAAACACAGGCCGGAAGGGAAATCCGATCAAGCTACGGAGGACCGGTCGCCTCCCTAAACACAGGCCGGGCAAAAATCTGCGAATGGGCCCGTCAAGGGTAGTGGGTCATCCAAGGTGGGAGGTACCGGCCGCCTCCTTAAACACAGGCCGGGCAAAAATCTGCGAATGGGCCCGTCAAGGGTAGTGGGTCATCCAAGGTGGGAGGTACCGGCCGCCTCCTTAAACACAGGCCGGGCAAAAATCTGCGAATGGCCCGTCAAGGGTAGAAGGTCATCCAAGGAGGGAGGTACCGGCCGCCTCCTTAAACACAGGCCGGGCAAAAATCTGCGAATGGCCCGTCAAGGGTTGTTGGTCATCCAAGGAGGGAGGTACCGGCCGCCTCCTTAAACACAGGCCGGGCAAAAATCTGCGAATGGCCCGTCAAGGGTTGTTGGTCATCCAAGGAGGGAGGTACCGGCCGCCTCCTTAAACACAGGCCGGGCAAAAATCTGCGAACGGCCCGTCAAGGGTTCTGTCTCATCCAAGAAAGGGGTACCGGCCGCCTCAGAGGCCGGAGCGAAGGGGGCGAAAGGCTGTCGATGGGGAAGGATCGGGGCCACGGCTAATCTAGCGATGCCCGCGTCGGGCGGTCACTCCGACGAATGAGCGGGGCCGAATCCGGCGCGAGGCGGCCTTCAGGCACGTGGTTCGAGACGACCTCACCCGGCTCTAGCCCGGAGGATCGGAGGCAACGGCCGTCTCCTTAAGCTAAGGCCGGACGAAAATCTGCGGATGCGGTCCATCCAAGGCAGACGGAGGTACCGGCCGCCTCGGTAAACAATGCCCGGGCAAAAATCTGCGAACGGCCCGTCAAGGGTTCTGTCTCATCCAAGA
>NW_026061438.1:17500-31384 GCF_024217435.2 Syngnathus scovelli
AAGGCGACAGCCACCATCCCCAAGCGCCATCCCCGACCGCCACAAGGCGACCGCCACAAGGCGACCGCCACAAGGCGACAGCCACCATCCCCAAGCGCCATCCCCGACCGCCACAAGGCGACCGCCACCAGCCGACCGCCACAAGGCGACAGCCACCATCCCCAAGCGCCATCCCCAAGCGCCACCCCCGACCGCCACCAGCCGACCGCCACCAGCCGACCGCCACCAGCCGACCGCCACCAGCCGACAGCCACCATCCCCAAGCGCCACCCCCGACCGCCGCCCCCCGACCGCCACAAGGCGACCGCCACCAGCCGACCGCCACAAGGCGACAGCCACCATCCCCAAGCGCCACCCCCGACCGCCACCCCCCGACCGCCACCAGCCGACCGCCACCAGCCGACCGCCACCAGCCGACCGCCACAAGGCGACAGCCACCATCCCCAAGCGCCATCCCCGACCGCCACCCCCCGACCGCCACAAGGCGACAGCCACCATCCCCAAGCGCCATCCCCGACCGCCACCCCCCGACCGCCACCAGCCGACCGCCACCAGCCGACCGCCACAAGGCGACAGCCACCATCCCCAAGCGCCATCCCCGACCGCCACAAGGCGACCGCCACAAGGCGACCGCCACCAGCCGACCGCCACAAGGCGACAGCCACCATCCCCAAGCGCCATCCCCGACCGCCACAAGGCGACCGCCACAAGGCGACCGCCACCAGCCGACCGCCACAAGGCGACAGCCACCATCCCCAAGCGCCATCCCCGACCGCCACCCCCCGACCGCCACCAGCCGACCGCCACCAGCCGACAGCCACCATCCCCAAGCGCCATCCCCAAGCGCCACCCCCGACCGCCACCAGCCGACCGCCACCAGCCGACCGCCACCAGCCGACCGCCACCAGCCGACAGCCACCATCCCCAAGCGCCATCCCCAAGCGCCACCCCCGACCGCCACCAGCCGACAGCCACCAGCCGACCGCCACCAGCCGACCGCCACCGGCCGTTCGCGGTGTGCGCCGCCGTTCCCCAAGCACCCTCCGGGACGAAGCCGGAGCCAGAGAATAGCAGCGGTGGTGCGTAAAAGCTGCGGCCGGGCCTCGCGGAAGGTCCCCGGGCGGCGAGCTGCGGAGCCCCGGCCTCCAGCTTCCACCAGGTAATAGGACCGGGCGCGCGTAAAAGCTGCGGCCGGGCCTCGCGGAAGGTCCTCGGGCATCCAGCGAGATCACACGGCCCCCACCGGAGGCGGCTAGCGCCTCCGTAGAGTAGTACCGGCCCGTGGAAGCGGCCGCGCCGTCAGCCTGCGTTGCCGCTGGTCGAAAAATGCACTAAGTGCCAAACCCCATTCATTTACAACGGCGTGTCCGCCAGAGGGCGCACTTCCCCCGGCGGACCAGCCGGCGGGGCTCGTTAGAGAGTGTATCCGCCTGGCAGTGCCTCCTGGACGGCCTGTATTCCGGACCGCGACCGCTAACTTACGGGAGCCTAAACGGCCCGCGGACCAGCCGGCGGGTCCTCCGTGAAAGCCTATCCGCCTGGCGGTGCCTCCTGGCCGGCCTGGATTCCGGACCGCGACCGCTCACTCGCGGGACCCTAAACGGCCCGCGGACCAGCCGGCGGGTCCTCCGTGAAAGCCTATCCGCCTGGCGGTGCCTCCTGGCCGGCCTGGATTCCGGACCGCCACCGCTCACTCGCGGGACCCTAAACGGCCCGCGGACCAGCCGGCGGCTCCTCCGTGAAAGCCTATCCGCCTGGCGGTGCCTCCTGGCCGGCCTGGATTCCGGACCGCCACCGCTCACTCGCGGGACCCTAATCGGCCCGCGGACCAGCCGGCGGATCCTCCGTGAAAGCCTATCCGCCTTCGCCGGTTCCCCGGCCGGCCACGGGTGGCGAGAATCCGGCCTCCTCGCCCGGAGCGCGCTTCGACTTGGGCGAAAAATGCACCAAGTGCCAAACCCCATTCATTTACAACGGCGTGTCCGCCAGAGGGCGCACTTCCTCCGGCCGGCGGGGCTCGTTAGAGAGCGCGTCCGCCTTGGCCGGTTCCCCGGCCGGCCACGGGTGGCGAGAATCCGGCCTCCTCGCCCGGAGCGCGCTTCGACTTGGGCGAAAAATGCACTAAGTGCCAAACCCCATTCATTTACAACGGCGTGTCCGCCAGAGGGCGCACTTCCTCCGGCCGGCGGGGCTCGTTAGAGAGCGCGTCCGCTTTCGCCGGTTCCCCGGTCGGCCGCGAACGGCGAAAAGCCGGCCTCTTCCCCCGGAGCCCGGTGGGCGAATTTTTTTTTTTTTTTTTTTTTTTCAAAGTGCCAACGGCTCTCGCGCCGCGCTGCGTCCGCCTTCGCCGGTTCCCCGGTCGGCCCGAACGAGCGAAAATTCGGCCTCTTGCCCCGGAGCCCGGTCGGCGAATTATTTATTTATTTATTTATTTATTTATTTATTTATTTATTTATTTATTTTTCCAAAGTGCCAACGGCTCTCGCGCCGCGATGCGTCCGCCTTCGCCGGTTCCCCGGTCGGCCACGAACGGCCAAAAATCGGCCTCTCCCCCCGGAGCCCGGTCGGCGAATTATTATTTATTTATTTATTTATTTATTTATTTATTTTTCCAAAGTGCCAACGGCTCTCGCGCCGCGATGCGTCCGCCTTCGCCGGTTCCCCGGTCGGCCACGAAGTATTGCGCATGATTATACGCGATGTTAATATTTATTTAATTATTAAATAAATACATACATGTGTTTATTAATAATATACGCGATGTTAATATTTATTTAATTATTACCTATATTATGAATAAACTAACGGTGATTTTACACGATTTGACTACATACGTGACCGTGAGATAGTGCCGAGGGCTCCCGCGCCGTCACGCGTCCGCCTTGGCACGGGTCGCCCGCGGCAGCGAGCGTTCGGCTCGCGGGGGTCCGCGGGGTGTTATTAGGGAGTGCGGCAGCCGTGCCGAGGCTCCGGCCGGCCGCCGGAAGTCCCGCGGGGGAGCGTCGGAGCTCCGCGAGGCCGGCCGGGGAGCCTCTTAGTCATCGCCCGCGCTCGCGGTGGTCCCGGTCGCTTAAAGTGCCACGGGAGGCGTAGCGATGCGAGTGAGTGTGCGCCAAGTGCGAGAGGCGGTGCATTTACGCGCCGTGTCCGCGAGAGGGAGGCAATTCCCCGTTGCGACCTCCGGGAGATCAGCGGGCCGTTCAAATCGCTTAGCCGGGGTGCCGGGAGCCGAGTTAGGAGGGGGGCGCGCGGAGAACCGGCCGGAGGTCCCCTGGAAGCTCAGCGGGACGTGGGAAACGCTTGGCCGGGGTGCCGGAAGCCTCGGCCGGCTTAAAAGTGAGGAGGAAAGCGCGCGGAGAACCGGCCGGAGGTCCCCTGGAAGCTCAGCGGGCCGTGGGAAAAAAGCTCAGCCGGGGTGCCGGAAGCCTCGGCCGGCTTAAAACGTGAGGAGGAAAGCACCGGGAGAACCGGCTGGAGGTCTTCTGGAAGCTCAGCGGGCCGCCGAAAACGCGTAGCCGAGGTGCCGGGAGCCTCCTCGGGCGTCAAAAGTGAGGAGCGACGCACCCCCGAGAACCGCCTGGGTCCTCCAGCCACCGTTGAAAAAGACGTCGAGTCAGGCTACCTTAAGAGAGTCACAGCTACTCCCGCCGTTTACCCGCGCGGAGCGTCATCGCCTCCGCGAACCGTCAAAAATAAATAAATACATGAATAAATGTCAAGTGAGCCTACCTTAAGAGAGTCGTAGTTACTCCCGCCGTTCGGCCGCTCAAAGTGTCATCGGAAGCGGACCCACGCAAGTAAGTGTGCGCAAAGTGCGAGAGGTGGTGTTTTTACTCGCCGCGTCCGCCAGAGGGAGGCAATTCCCCGCCGCGACGGCACGGGCAGCTTCCGAGCGTCTCCCCGAGCGCTCGGAAGTCCGTGCGGGGGGGAGATGAGAGCCGTGCGAGGTACCAGGTGGAGCCGGACGGCGCGGTGCTTCCAAGCAGCCGATCCGCTGGGCTTGGAGCTATTTTCGGCCGCCGGAGGTCCCGCGGAGGAGCGTCGGAGCTCCGCGAGGCCGGGGAGCCTCTCGGTAATCACCCGGGGCCGGCGGAGCGTTATTCGGCCGCTCTGCGCGCGCGCGCACGGCCTCCCGGCGGTGCCGGGGGGTGGTGCGCGAGCGCGCCGGCCGCCGGAGGTCCCGCGGAGGAGCGTCGGAGCTCCGCGAGGCCGGGGAGCCTCTCGGTAATCACCCGGGGCCGGCGGAGCGTTATTCGGCCGCTCTGCGCGCGCGCGCACGGCCTCCCGGCGGTGCCGGGGGGTGGTGCGCGAGCGCGCCGGCCGCCGGAGGTCCCGCGGAGGAGCGTCGGAGCTCCGCGAGGCCGGGGAGCCTCTCGGTAATCACCCGGGGCCGGCGGAGCGTTATTCGGCCGCTCTGCGCGCGCGCGCACGGCCTCCCGGCGGTGCCGGGGGGTGGTGCGCGAGCGCGCCGGCCGCCGGAGGTCCCGCGGAGGAGCGTCGGAGCTCCGCGAGGCCGGGGAGCCTCTCGGTAATCACCCGGGGCCGGCGGAGCGTTATTCGGCCGCTCTGCGCGCGCGCGCACGGCCTCCCGGCGGTGCCGGGGGGTGGTGCGCGAGCGCGCCGGCCGCCGGAGGTCCCGCGGAGGAGCGTCGGAGCTCCGCGAGGCCGGGGAGCCTCTCGGTAATCACCCGGGGCCGGCGGAGCGTTATTCGGCCGCTCTGCGCGCGCGCGCACGGCCTCCCGGCGGTGCCGGTCGCCTCCGCGAACCGCCAAAATAAATGTCAAGTGAGCCTACCTTAAGAGAGTCACAGTTACTCCCGCCGTTTACCCGCGCGGAGCGTCATCGCCTCCGCGAACCGTCAAAAATAAATAAATACATGAATAAATAAATGTCAAGTGAGCCTACCTTAAGAGAGTCACAGTTACTCCCGCCGTTTACCCGCGCGGAGCGTCATCGCCTCCGCGAACCGTCAAAAATAAATAAATACATAAATAAATAGTCAAGTGAGCCTACCTTAGGAGAGTCGCAGTTACTCCCGCCGTTCGGCCGCTTAAAGTGCCACGGGAGGCGTAGCAATGCGAGTGAGTGTGCGCCAAGTGCGAGAGGCGGTGTATTTACTCGCCGTGTCCGCGAGAGGGAGGTAACTCCCCGTTGCGACCTCCGGGAGAGCAACGGGCCGCCGAAAACGCTCAGCCGAGGTGCTGGAAGCCTCGGCCGGCTCGCAAAGCGAGGCGCGAGGCACCGGGAGAACCGGCTGGAGGTCCCCTGGAAGCTCAGCGGGCCGTGGGAAACGCTCGGCCGAGGTGCTGGAAGCCTCGGCCGGCTCACAAAGCGAGGCGGGAGGCACCGGGAGAACCGGCTGGAGGTCCCTCGGAAGCTCAGCGGGCCGTGGAGAAAGCTTAGCCGGGGTGCTGGAAGCCTCGGCCGGCTCACAAAGCGAGGCGCGAGGCACCGGGAGAACCGGCTGCAGGTCCCCTGGAAGCTCAGCGGGCCGTGGAGAAAGCTTAGCCGGGGTGCTGGAAGCCTCGGCCGGCTCACAAAGCGAGGCGCGAGGCACCGGGAGAACCGGCTGGAGGTCCCTCGGAAGCTCAGCGGGCCGTGGAGAAAGCTTAGCCGGGGTGCCGGAAGCCTCGGCCGGCTTAAAATGTGAGGAGGAAACCGGCTGGACGTCTTCTGGAAGATCAGCGGGCCGTGGAAAATGCTAAGCCGAGGTGCTGGTTGTCGAATAAGGCTCCGCCATCTCGTAGAAGGTGCTAATAAAGTTCATATCCGCTCGGCTGGAGGTAATTGGCCAGCGGACCGGCCGGCGGGACCTCCGTGACCGCCTATCCGCCTGCCGGTGGCTGCTGGCCGGCGTGCATTCCGGGCCGCGACCGCTAACTTACGGGACCCTAAATGGCCCGCGGACCAGCTGGCGGGACCTCCGTGACAGCCTACCCGCCTGGCGGTGGCTGCTGGCCGGCGTGGATTCCGGGCCGCGACCGCTCACTTACGGGACCCTAATTGGCCCGCGGACCAGCTGGCGGGACCTCCGTGACAGCCTACCCGCCTCCCGGTGGCTGCTGGCCGGCGCGGATTCCGGGCCGCGACCGCTAACTTACGGGACCCCAATTGGCCCGCGGACCAGCCGGCGGGACCCCCGTGACCGCCTATCCGCCTTGGCCGGTTCCCCGGCCGGCCACGGATGGCGAGAATCCGGCCTCCTCGCCCGGAGCGCTCGTCGGCTTCGGCGAAAAATGCACTAAGTGCCAAACCCCATTCATTTACAATGGCGTGTCCGCCAGAGGGCGCAGTTCCCCCCGCGGACCAGCCGGCGGGACCTCCGTGACCGCCTATCCGCCCGCGCTGGTTCCCCGGCCGGCGCGAATTCCGGGCCGCGACCGCTAAATTACGGGACCCAAATTGGCCCGCGGACCAGCCGGCGGGACCTCCGTGACCGCCTATCCGCCTCCGCTGGTTCCCCGGTCGGCGTGGATTCCGGACCGCGACCGCTAAATTACGGGACCCAAAATGGCCCGCGGACCAGCCGGCGGGACCTCCGTGACCGCCTATCCGCCTCCGCTGGTTCCCCGGTCGGCGTGGATTCCGGACCGCGACCGCTAAATTACGGGACCCAAATTGGCCCGCGGACCAGCCGGCGGGACCTCCGTGACCGCCTATCCGCCTCCGCTGGTTCCCCGGTCGGCGTGGATTCCGGACCGCGACCGCTAAATTACGGGACCCAAAATGGCCCGCGGACCAGCCGGCGGGACCTCCGTGACCGCCTATCCGCCTCCGCTGGTTCCCCGGTCGGCCACAGATGACGAATATTCGGCCTCTCGCTCTGGAAGTCCTGCCGACTTAGCCGAAAATTTTCTAAGTGCCATCGGCTCTCGCTCGGAAAAGTGTCCGCCTCGTCTGGTTCCCCAGCTCGGCCTCAGAATTCGAAAATTCGGCCTCTCTGAGGTACCAGGGGTAGGCTTTATGTACTTGGTCCCCCCAGTTAGTGTACTCATCACTTTACCCCCCTTTCGCAAAATATAGTCGGCACGTATGTGCAGAACTGTTTATTTTCATTTTAAAAATTTTCTAAGTGCCAGCGGAAGCTGTCACACGAACTGTCCGAGCTACCACGGTGCCCATCCCGGGCAGTGACGGCAAAAGGCCGATGTGTGTTTGATGGAAGTCTGAATAATTTCTAAGTGCCAACGGCTCAACCGCCGTAAAGTGTCCGCCTCGGCTGGTTCTCCATGTCGGCCCGAACGAGCGAAAATTCGGCCTCTTCCCCTGGAGGTCCGGAACATTTTGGCGAATATTTTCAAAGTGCCAACGGCTGTTCCGCCGTAAAGTGTCCGACCCGGCTGGTTCCTCCGGTCGGCCCGAACGAGCGAAAATTCGGCCTCTTCCCCTGGAGGTCCTGTGAAGTTTAACGAATATTTTCTAAGTGCCAACGGCTGTTCCGCCGTAACGTGTCCGACCCGGCTGGTTCCTCCGGTCGGCCCGAACGAGCGAAAATTCGGCCTCTTCCCCTGGAGGTCCGGACGACTTTGGCGAATATTTTCTAAGTGCGAACGGCTGTTGCGCCGTAACGTGTCCGACCCGGCTGGTTCCTCCGGTCGGCCCGAACGAGCGAAAATTCGGCCTCTTCCCCTGGAGGTCAGGAACATTTTGACGAATATTTTCAAAGTGCCAACGGCTGTTGCGCCGTAAGGTGTCCGACCCGGCTGGTTCCTCCGGTCGGCCCGAACGAGCGAAAATTCGGCCTCTTCCCCTGGAGGTCCGGAACATTTTGGCGAATATTTTCAAAGTGCCAACGGCTGTTCCGCCGTAAAGTGTCCGACCCGGCTGGTTCCTCCGGTCGGCCCGAACGAGCGAAAATTCGGCCTCTTCCCCTGGAGGTCCGGACGACTTTGGCGAATATTTTCTAAGTGCGAACGGCTGTTGCGCCGTAAAGTGTCCGACCCGGCTGGTTCCTCCGGTCGGCCCGAACGAGCGAAAATTCGGCCTCTTCCCCTGGAGGTCCGGAACATTTTGGCGAATATTTCCTAAGTGCCAACGGCTGTTGCGCCGTAACGTGTCCGACCCGGCTGGTTCCTCCGGTCGGCCCGAACAAGCGAAAATTCGGCCTCTTCCCCCTGGAGGTCCGGACGACTTTGGCGAATATTTTCTAAGTGCGAACGGCTGTTGCGCCGTAACGTGTCCGACCCGGCTGGTTCCTCCGGTCGTCCCGAACGAGCGAAAATTCGGCCTCTTCCCCTGGAGGTCCGGACGACTTTGGCGAATATTTTCTAAGTGCGAACGGCTGTTGCACCGTAACGTGTCCGACCCGGCTGGTTCCTCCGGTCGGCCCGAACGAGCGAAAATTCGGCCTCTTCCCCTGGAGGTCCGGACGACTTTGACGAATATTTTCTAAGTGCCAACGGCTGTTCCGCCGTAACGTGTCCGACCCGGCCGGTTCCTCCGGTCGGCCCGAACGAGCGAAAATTCGGCCTCTTCCCCTGGAGGTCCGGAACATTTTGGCGAATATTTTCTAAGTGCGAACGGCTGTTGCGCCGTAAAGTGTCCGACCCGGCTGGTTCCTCCGGTCGGCCCGAACGAGCGAAAATTCGGCCTCTTCCCCTGGAGGTCCGGACGACTTTGACGAATATTTTCTAAGTGCCAACGGCTGTTCCGCCGTAACGTGTCCGACCCGGCCGGTTCCTCCGGTCGGCCCGAACGAGCGAAAATTCGGCCTCTTCCCCTGGAGGTCCGGAACATTTTGGCGAATATTTTCTAAGTGCGAACGGCTGTTGCGCCGTAAAGTGTCCGACCCGGCCGGTTCCTCCGGTCGGCCCGAACGAGCGAAAATTCGGCCTCTTCCCCTGGAGGTCCGGAACATTTTGGCGAATATTTTCAAAGTGCCAACGGCTGTTGCGCCGTAACGTGTCCGACCCGGCTGGTTCCTCCGGTCGGCCCGAACGAGCGAAAATTCGGCCTCTTCCCCTGGAGGTCCGGACGACTTTGGCGAATATTTTCTAAGTGCGAACGGCTGTTGCGCCGTAACGTGTCCGACCCGGCTGGTTCCTCCGGTCGGCCCGAACGAGCGAAAATTCGGCCTCTTCCCCTGGAGGTCCGGAACATTTTGGCGAATATTTTCAAAGTGCCAACGGCTGTTGCGCCGTAACGTGTCCGACCCGGCTGGTTCCTCCGGTCGGCTTGAACAAGCGAAAATTCGGCCTCTTCCCCTGGAGGTCCGGACGACTTTGGCGAATATTTTCTAAGTGCGAACGGCTGTTGCGCCGTAACGTGTCCGACCCGGCTGGTTCCTCCGGTCGGCCCGAACGAGCGAAAATTCGGCCTCTTCCCCTGGAGGTCCGGAACATTTTGGCGAATATTTTCTAAGTGCGAACGGCTGTTGCGCCGTAAAGTGTCCGACCCGGCCGGTTCCTCCGGTCGGCCCGAACGAGCGAAAATTCGGCCTCTTCCCCTGGAGGTCCGGAACATTTTGGCGAATATTTTCAAAGTGCCAACGGCTGCTCCGCCGTAAAGTGTCCGACCCGGCTGGTTCCTCCGGTCGGCCCGAACGAGCGAAAATTCGGCCTCTTCCCCTGGAGGTCCGGACGACTTTGGCGAATATTTTCAAAGTGCCAACGGCTGTTGCGCCGTAACGTGTCCGACCCGGCTGGTTCCTCCGGTCGGCCCGAACGAGCGAAAATTCGGCCTCTTCCCCTGGAGGTCCTGTGAAGTTTAACGAATATTTTCTAAGTGCCAACGGCTGTTGCGCCGTAACGTGTCCGACCCGGCTGGTTCCTCCGGTCGGCCCGAACGAGCGAAAATTCGGCCTCTTCCCCTGGAGGTCCGGAACATTTTGGCGAATATTTTCAAAGTGCCAACGGCTGTTGCGCCGTAACGTGTCCGACCCGGCTGGTTCCTCCGGTCGGCCCGAACAAGCGAAAATTCGGCCTCTTCCCCCTGGAGGTCCGGACGACTTTGGCGAATATTTTCTAAGTGCGAACGGCTGTTGCGCCGTAACGTGTCCGACCCGGCTGGTTCCTCCGGTCGTCCCGAACGAGCGAAAATTCGGCCTCTTCCCCTGGAGGTCCGGACGACTTTGGCGAATATTTTCTAAGTGCGAACGGCTGTTGCACCGTAACGTGTCCGACCCGGCTGGTTCCTCCGGTCGGCCCGAACGAGCGAAAATTCGGCCTCTTCCCCTGGAGGTCCGGACGACTTTGACGAATATTTTCTAAGTGCCAACGGCTGTTCCGCCGTAACGTGTCCGACCCGGCCGGTTCCTCCGGTCGGCCCGAACGAGCGAAAATTCGGCCTCTTCCCCTGGAGGTCCGGAACATTTTGGCGAATATTTTCTAAGTGCGAACGGCTGTTGCGCCGTAAAGTGTCCGACCCGGCTGGTTCCTCCGGTCGGCCCGAACGAGCGAAAATTCGGCCTCTTCCCCTGGAGGTCCGGACGACTTTGACGAATATTTTCTAAGTGCCAACGGCTGTTCCGCCGTAACGTGTCCGACCCGGCCGGTTCCTCCGGTCGGCCCGAACGAGCGAAAATTCGGCCTCTTCCCCTGGAGGTCCGGAACATTTTGGCGAATATTTTCTAAGTGCGAACGGCTGTTGCGCCGTAAAGTGTCCGACCCGGCCGGTTCCTCCGGTCGGCCCGAACGAGCGAAAATTCGGCCTCTTCCCCTGGAGGTCCGGAACATTTTGGCGAATATTTTCAAAGTGCCAACGGCTGTTGCGCCGTAACGTGTCCGACCCGGCTGGTTCCTCCGGTCGGCCCGAACGAGCGAAAATTCGGCCTCTTCCCCTGGAGGTCCGGACGACTTTGGCGAATATTTTCTAAGTGCGAACGGCTGTTGCGCCGTAACGTGTCCGACCCGGCTGGTTCCTCCGGTCGGCCCGAACGAGCGAAAATTCGGCCTCTTCCCCTGGAGGTCCGGAACATTTTGGCGAATATTTTCAAAGTGCCAACGGCTGTTGCGCCGTAACGTTCCCGACCCGGCTGGTTCCTCCGGTCGGCTTGAACAAGCGAAAATTCGGCCTCTTCCCCTGGAGGTCCGGACGACTTTGGCGAATATTTTCTAAGTGCGAACGGCTGTTGCGCCGTAAAGTGTCCGACCCGGCTGGTTCCTCCGGTCGGCCCGAACGAGCGAAAATTCGGCCTCTTCCCCTGGAGGTCCGGACGACTTTGACGAATATTTTCTAAGTGCCAACGGCTGTTCCGCCGTAACGTGTCCGACCCGGCCGGTTCCTCCGGTCGGCCCGAACGAGCGAAAATTCGGCCTCTTCCCCTGGAGGTCCTGTCAAGTTTAACGAATATTTTCTAAGTGCCATCGGCTCTTCCGCCGTTACGTGTCCGACCCGGCTGGTTCCTCCGGTCGGCCTGAACAAGTGAAAATTCGGCCTCTTCCCCTGGAGGTCCGGAACATTTTGGCGAATATTTTCTAAGTGCCATCGGCTCTTCCGCCGTAAGGTGTCCGACTCGGCCGGTTCCTCCGGTCGGCCTGAACGAGCGAAAATTCGGCCTCTTCCCCTGGAGGTCCTGTCAAGTTTAACGAATATTTTCTAAGTGCCATCGGCTCTTCCGCCGTAAGGTGTCCGACTCGGCCGGTTCCTCCGGTCGGCCTGAACAAGTGAAAATTCGGCCTCTTCCCCTGGAGGTCCGGAACATTTTGGCGAATATTTTCTAAGTGCCATCGGCTCTTCCGCCGTAAGGTGTCCGACTCGGCCGGTTCCTCCGGTCGGCCTGAACGAGCGAAAATTCGGCCTCTTCCCCTGGAGGTCCTGTCAAGTTTAACGAATATTTTCTAAGTGCCATCGGCTCTTCCGCCGTAAAGCGTCCGACTCGGCTGGTTCCCGATGTCGGCCAGAACAAGTGGAAATTCGGCCTCTTCCCCTGGAGGTCAGTTGAAGTTTAACGAATATTTTCTAAGTGCCAACGGCTGCTCCGCCGTAAAGCGTCCGACTCGGCTGGTTCCCGATGTCGGCCAGAACAAGTGAAAATTCGGCCTCTTCCCCTGGAGGTCCGTTCAAGATTAACGAATATTTCCTAAGTGCCAACGGCTGCTCCGCCGTAAAGCGTCCGACTCGGCTGGTTCCCGATGTCGGCCAGAACAAGTGAAAATTCGGCCTCTTCCCCTGGAGGTCCGTTCAAGATTAACGAATATTTTCTAAGTGCCAACGGCTCTTGCGCCGAAAAGCGTCCGCCTCGGCTGGTTCCCGCGGTCGGACACAAAATGTGTCAATTCGGCCTCTCTGAGGTACCAGGGGTAGGCTTTATGTACTTGGTCCCCCCACTTAGTGTACTCATCACTTTACCCCCCTTTCGCAAAATATAGTCGGCACGTATGTGCAGAACTGTTTATTTTCATTTTAAAAATTGTCTAAGTGCCAGCGGAAGCTGTCACACGAACTGTCCGAGCTACCACGGTGCCCATCCCGGGCAGTGACGGCAAAAGGCCGATGTGTGTTTGATGGAAGTCTGAATAATTTCTAAGTGCCAACGGCTCAACCGCCGTAAAGTGTCCGCCTCGGCCGGTTCTCCCGGTCGGCCCGAACGAGCGAAAATTCGGCCTCTTTCCCTGGAGGTCCGGAACATTTTGGCGAATATTTTCTAAGTGCCAACGGGTGCTCCGCCGTAAAGTGTCCGCCTCGGCTGGTTCCCCCGGTCGGCCAGAACAAGTGAAAATTCGGCCTCTTCCCCTGGAGGTCCGGAACATTTTGGCGAATATTTCCTAAGTGCCAACGGCTGCTCCGCCGTAAAGTGTCCGCCTCGGCCGGTTCACCCGGTCGGCCAGAACAAGTGAAAATTCGGCCTCTTCCCCTGGAGGTCCGGAACATTTTGGCAAATATTTCCTAAGTGCCAACGGCTGCTCCGCCGTAAAGTGTCCGACTCGGCCGGTTCCCCCGGTCGGCCAGAACAAGTGAAAATCCGGCCTCTTCCCCTGGAAGTCCGGCCGAGTTAAGGCAAATATTTCCTAAGTGCCAACGGCTGTTCCGCCGTAAAGGGTCCGACTCGGCTGGTTCCCGATGTCGGCCAGAACAAGTGAAAAATCGGCCTCTTCCCCTGGAAGTCCGGCCGAGTTCGGCGAATATTTCCTAAGTGCCAACGGCTGTTCCGCCGTAAAGAGTCCGACTCGGCTGGTTCCCGATGTCGGCCAGAACAAGTGAAAATCCGGCCTCTTCCCCTGGAGGTCCGGAACATTTTGGCAAATATTTCCTAAGTGCCAACGGCTGCTCAGCCTTAAAGTGTCCGACTCGGCTGGTTCCCGATGTCGGCCAGAACAAGTGAAAATCCGGCCTCTTCCCCTGGAAGTCCGGCCGAGTTAAGGCGAATATTTCCTAAGTGCCAACGGCTGTTCCGCCGTAAAGAGTCCGACTCGGCTGGTTCCCGATGTCGGCCAGAACAAGTGAAAATCCGGCCTCTTCCCCTGGAAGTCCGGCCGAGTTAAGGCAAATATTTCCTAAGTGCCAACGGCTGTTCCGCCGTAAAGAGTCCGACTCGGCTGGTTCCCGATGTCGGCCAGAACAAGTGAAAATCCGGCCTCTTCCCCTGGAAGTCCGGCCGAGTTAAGGCGAATATTTCCTAAGTGCCAACGGCTGCTCAGCCTTAAAGTGTCCGACTCGGCTGGTTCCCGATGTCGGCCAGAACAAGTGAATATTCGGCCTCTTCCCCTGGAGGTCCGGAACATTTTGGCAAATATTTTCTAAGTGCTAACGGCTGTTGCGCCGTAACGTGTCCGACCCGGCTGGTTCTCCCGGTCGGCCCGAACGAGCGAAAATTCGGCCTCTTCCCCTGGAGGTCCGGAACATTTTGGCGAATATTTCCTAAGGGCCAACGGCTGCTCCGCCGTAAAGAGACCGACTCGGCTGGTTCCCGATGTCGGCCAGAACAAGTGAAAATTCGGCCTCTT
>NW_026061439.1:2500-22500 GCF_024217435.2 Syngnathus scovelli
ATGACAGCGGGCGTGCGTAAGAGGCTCGTCCGGGGATGAGGCAGCATCCCCGGGCGGCGGGCGGGAGGAGGCAGCCTCCCGCAAGCGGAACTTAGTCGTCGGAGGATGTCAGCGGGCGTGCGTAAGATAACGTATGTCCGCCTCTCGGTCACTCTGGCCGGGCGTGGGTGTGCGTCCGCGCCCGTCTTGTGAACCTCCAAGTGGAACTTAGTGATCGGAGGATGACACCGGGCGTGCGTAAGAGGCGCGTCCGGGGATGAGGCAGCATCCTCGGGCGTCAGCCGGGAGTAGGCAGCCTCCCCCAAGTGGAACGTAGCCTCCACTAAGTGGAACTCAGTCTCCGGAGGATGACAGCGGGCGTGCGTAAGAGGCGCGTCCGGGGATGAGGCAGCATCCTCGGACACCGGCCGGGAGCGCGCGGGCGCTGTGGAAGTAAGTACATCCGCTCCTGGTACCTAAAAATTCCTCCAGCGGCGGGCCCCGGGCCTAAACTTTCTCCGGGCCGCGCAACACGCACTTTCCGCCGGACACCGACGGAGGCAACGTCCCCCTCCTGCGGTGACAAAAAAAATCCACCCCTGGTACCTAAAAATTTCTCCAGCGGCGGGCCCCTGGCCTAAACTTTCTCCGGCCCGCGCAACACGCACTTTCCGTCGGACACGGACGGAGGCAACGTCCCCCTCCTGCGGTGACAAAAAAAATCCACCCCTGGTACCTAAAAATTTCTCCAGCGGCGGGCCCCTGGCCTAAATTTTCTCCGGCCCGCGCAACACGCACTTTGCGCCGGACGCCGGTCCCAAACCACCACCGCCGACCGCCACAAGGCGACAGCCACCATCCCCAAGCGCCATCCCCGACCGCCACAAGGCGACCGCCACAAGGCGACCGCCACAAGGCGACAGCCACCATCCCCAAGCGCCATCCCCGACCGCCACAAGGCGACCGCCACCAGCCGACCGCCACAAGGCGACAGCCACCATCCCCAAGCGCCATCCCCAAGCGCCACCCCCGACCGCCACCAGCCGACCGCCACCAGCCGACCGCCACCAGCCGACCGCCACCAGCCGACAGCCACCATCCCCAAGCGCCACCCCCGACCGCCGCCCCCCGACCGCCACAAGGCGACCGCCACCAGCCGACCGCCACAAGGCGACAGCCACCATCCCCAAGCGCCACCCCCGACCGCCACCCCCCGACCGCCACCAGCCGACCGCCACCAGCCGACCGCCACCAGCCGACCGCCACAAGGCGACAGCCACCATCCCCAAGCGCCATCCCCGACCGCCACCCCCCGACCGCCACAAGGCGACAGCCACCATCCCCAAGCGCCATCCCCGACCGCCACCCCCCGACCGCCACCAGCCGACCGCCACCAGCCGACCGCCACAAGGCGACAGCCACCATCCCCAAGCGCCATCCCCGACCGCCACAAGGCGACCGCCACAAGGCGACCGCCACCAGCCGACCGCCACAAGGCGACAGCCACCATCCCCAAGCGCCATCCCCGACCGCCACAAGGCGACCGCCACAAGGCGACCGCCACCAGCCGACCGCCACAAGGCGACAGCCACCATCCCCAAGCGCCATCCCCGACCGCCACCCCCCGACCGCCACCAGCCGACCGCCACCAGCCGACAGCCACCATCCCCAAGCGCCATCCCCAAGCGCCACCCCCGACCGCCACCAGCCGACCGCCACCAGCCGACCGCCACCAGCCGACCGCCACCAGCCGACAGCCACCATCCCCAAGCGCCATCCCCAAGCGCCACCCCCGACCGCCACCAGCCGACAGCCACCAGCCGACCGCCACCAGCCGACCGCCACCGGCCGTTCGCGGTGTGCGCCGCCGTTCCCCAAGCACCCTCCGGGACGAAGCCGGAGCCAGAGAATAGCAGCGGTGGTGCGTAAAAGCTGCGGCCGGGCCTCGCGGAAGGTCCCCGGGCGGCGAGCTGCGGAGCCCCGGCCTCCAGCTTCCACCAGGTAATAGGACCGGGCGCGCGTAAAAGCTGCGGCCGGGCCTCGCGGAAGGTCCTCGGGCATCCAGCGAGATCACACGGCCCCCACCGGAGGCGGCTAGCGCCTCCGTAGAGTAGTACCGGCCCGTGGAAGCGGCCGCCCGTCAGCCTGCGTTGCCGCTGGTCGAAAAATGCACTAAGTGCCAAACCCCATTCATTTACAACGGCGTGTCCGCCAGAGGGCGCACTTCCCCCGGCGGACCAGCCGGCGGGGCTCGTTAGAGAGTGTATCCGCCTGGCAGTGCCTCCTGGACGGCCTGTATTCCGGACCGCGACCGCTAACTTACGGGAGCCTAAACGGCCCGCGGACCAGCCGGCGGGTCCTCCGTGAAAGCCTATCCGCCTGGCGGTGCCTCCTGGCCGGCCTGGATTCCGGACCGCGACCGCTCACTCGCGGGACCCTAAACGGCCCGCGGACCAGCCGGCGGGTCCTCCGTGAAAGCCTATCCGCCTGGCGGTGCCTCCTGGCCGGCCTGGATTCCGGACCGCCACCGCTCACATCGCGGGACCCTAAACGGCCCGCGGACCAGCCGGCGGCTCCTCCGTGAAAGCCTATCCGCCTGGCGGTGCCTCCTGGCCGGCCTGGATTCCGGACCGCCACCGCTCACTCGCGGGACCCTAATCGGCCCGCGGACCAGCCGGCGGATCCTCCGTGAAAGCCTATCCGCCTTCGCCGGTTCCCCGGCCGGCCACGGGTGGCGAGAATCCGGCCTCCTCGCCCGGAGCGCGCTTCGACTTGGGCGAAAAATGCACCAAGTGCCAAACCCCATTCATTTACAACGGCGTGTCCGCCAGAGGGCGCACTTCCTCCGGCCGGCGGGGCTCGTTAGAGAGCGCGTCCGCCTTGGCCGGTTCCCCGGCCGGCCACGGGTGGCGAGAATCCGGCCTCCTCGCCCGGAGCGCGCTTCGACTTGGGCGAAAAATGCACTAAGTGCCAAACCCCATTCATTTACAACGGCGTGTCCGCCAGAGGGCGCACTTCCTCCGGCCGGCGGGGCTCGTTAGAGAGCGCGTCCGCTTTCGCCGGTTCCCCGGTCGGCCGCGAACGGCGAAAAGCCGGCCTCTTCCCCCGGAGCCCGGTGGGCGAATTTTTTTTTTTTTTTTTTTTTTCAAAGTGCCAACGGCTCTCGCGCCGCGCTGCGTCCGCCTTCGCCGGTTCCCCGGTCGGCCCGAACGAGCGAAAATTCGGCCTCTTGCCCCGGAGCCCGGTCGGCGAATTATTTATTTATTTATTTATTTATTTATTTATTTATTTATTTATTTATTTTTCCAAAGTGCCAACGGCTCTCGCGCCGCGATGCGTCCGCCTTCGCCGGTTCCCCGGTCGGCCACGAACGGCCAAAAATCGGCCTCTCCCCCCGGAGCCCGGTCGGCGAATTATTATTTATTTATTTATTTATTTATTTATTTATTTTTCCAAAGTGCCAACGGCTCTCGCGCCGCGATGCGTCCGCCTTCGCCGGTTCCCCGGTCGGCCACGAAGTATTGCGCATGATTATACGCGATGTTAATATTTATTTAATTATTAAATAAATACATACATGTGTTTATTAATAATATACGCGATGTTAATATTTATTTAATTATTACCTATATTATGAATAAACTAACGGTGATTTTACACGATTTGACTACATACGTGACCGTGAGATAGTGCCGAGGGCTCCCGCGCCGTCACGCGTCCGCCTTGGCACGGGTCGCCCGCGGCAGCGAGCGTTCGGCTCGCGGGGGTCCGCGGGGTGTTATTAGGGAGTGCGGCAGCCGTGCCGAGGCTCCGGCCGGCCGCCGGAAGTCCCGCGGGGGAGCGTCGGAGCTCCGCGAGGCCGGCCGGGGAGCCTCTTAGTCATCGCCCGCGCTCGCGGTGGTCCCGGTCGCTTAAAGTGCCACGGGAGGCGTAGCGATGCGAGTGAGTGTGCGCCAAGTGCGAGAGGCGGTGCATTTACGCGCCGTGTCCGCGAGAGGGAGGCAATTCCCCGTTGCGACCTCCGGGAGATCAGCGGGCCGTTCAAATCGCTTAGCCGGGGTGCCGGGAGCCGAGTTAGGAGGGGGGCGCGCGGAGAACCGGCCGGAGGTCCCCTGGAAGCTCAGCGGGACGTGGGAAACGCTTGGCCGGGGTGCCGGAAGCCTCGGCCGGCTTAAAAGTGAGGAGGAAAGCGCGCGGAGAACCGGCCGGAGGTCCCCTGGAAGCTCAGCGGGCCGTGGGAAAAAAGCTCAGCCGGGGTGCCGGAAGCCTCGGCCGGCTTAAAACGTGAGGAGGAAAGCACCGGGAGAACCGGCTGGAGGTCTTCTGGAAGCTCAGCGGGCCGCCGAAAACGCGTAGCCGAGGTGCCGGGAGCCTCCTCGGGCGTCAAAAGTGAGGAGCGACGCACCCCCGAGAACCGCCTGGGTCCTCCAGCCACCGTTGAAAAAGACGTCGAGTCAGGCTACCTTAAGAGAGTCACAGCTACTCCCGCCGTTTACCCGCGCGGAGCGTCATCGCCTCCGCGAACCGTCAAAAATAAATAAATACATGAATAAATGTCAAGTGAGCCTACCTTAAGAGAGTCGTAGTTACTCCCGCCGTTCGGCCGCTCAAAGTGTCATCGGAAGCGGACCCACGCAAGTAAGTGTGCGCAAAGTGCGAGAGGTGGTGTTTTTACTCGCCGCGTCCGCCAGAGGGAGGCAATTCCCCGCCGCGACGGCACGGGCAGCTTCCGAGCGTCTCCCCGAGCGCTCGGAAGTCCGTGCGGGGGGGAGATGAGAGCCGTGCGAGGTACCAGGTGGAGCCGGACGGCGCGGTGCTTCCAAGCAGCCGATCCGCTGGGCTTGGAGCTATTTTCGGCCGCCGGAGGTCCCGCGGAGGAGCGTCGGAGCTCCGCGAGGCCGGGGAGCCTCTCGGTAATCACCCGGGGCCGGCGGAGCGTTATTCGGCCGCTCTGCGCGCGCGCGCACGGCCTCCCGGCGGTGCCGGGGGGTGGTGCGCGAGCGCGCCGGCCGCCGGAGGTCCCGCGGAGGAGCGTCGGAGCTCCGCGAGGCCGGGGAGCCTCTCGGTAATCACCCGGGGCCGGCGGAGCGTTATTCGGCCGCTCTGCGCGCGCGCGCACGGCCTCCCGGCGGTGCCGGGGGGTGGTGCGCGAGCGCGCCGGCCGCCGGAGGTCCCGCGGAGGAGCGTCGGAGCTCCGCGAGGCCGGGGAGCCTCTCGGTAATCACCCGGGGCCGGCGGAGCGTTATTCGGCCGCTCTGCGCGCGCGCGCACGGCCTCCCGGCGGTGCCGGGGGGTGGTGCGCGAGCGCGCCGGCCGCCGGAGGTCCCGCGGAGGAGCGTCGGAGCTCCGCGAGGCCGGGGAGCCTCTCGGTAATCACCCGGGGCCGGCGGAGCGTTATTCGGCCGCTCTGCGCGCGCGCGCACGGCCTCCCGGCGGTGCCGGGGGGTGGTGCGCGAGCGCGCCGGCCGCCGGAGGTCCCGCGGAGGAGCGTCGGAGCTCCGCGAGGCCGGGGAGCCTCTCGGTAATCACCCGGGGCCGGCGGAGCGTTATTCGGCCGCTCTGCGCGCGCGCGCACGGCCTCCCGGCGGTGCCGGTCGCCTCCGCGAACCGCCAAAATAAATGTCAAGTGAGCCTACCTTAAGAGAGTCACAGTTACTCCCGCCGTTTACCCGCGCGGAGCGTCATCGCCTCCGCGAACCGTCAAAAATAAATAAATACATGAATAAATAAATGTCAAGTGAGCCTACCTTAAGAGAGTCACAGTTACTCCCGCCGTTTACCCGCGCGGAGCGTCATCGCCTCCGCGAACCGTCAAAAATAAATAAATACATAAATAAATAGTCAAGTGAGCCTACCTTAGGAGAGTCGCAGTTACTCCCGCCGTTCGGCCGCTTAAAGTGCCACGGGAGGCGTAGCAATGCGAGTGAGTGTGCGCCAAGTGCGAGAGGCGGTGTATTTACTCGCCGTGTCCGCGAGAGGGAGGTAACTCCCCGTTGCGACCTCCGGGAGAGCAACGGGCCGCCGAAAACGCTCAGCCGAGGTGCTGGAAGCCTCGGCCGGCTCGCAAAGCGAGGCGCGAGGCACCGGGAGAACCGGCTGGAGGTCCCCTGGAAGCTCAGCGGGCCGTGGGAAACGCTCGGCCGAGGTGCTGGAAGCCTCGGCCGGCTCACAAAGCGAGGCGGGAGGCACCGGGAGAACCGGCTGGAGGTCCCTCGGAAGCTCAGCGGGCCGTGGAGAAAGCTTAGCCGGGGTGCTGGAAGCCTCGGCCGGCTCACAAAGCGAGGCGCGAGGCACCGGGAGAACCGGCTGCAGGTCCCCTGGAAGCTCAGCGGGCCGTGGAGAAAGCTTAGCCGGGGTGCTGGAAGCCTCGGCCGGCTCACAAAGCGAGGCGCGAGGCACCGGGAGAACCGGCTGGAGGTCCCTCGGAAGCTCAGCGGGCCGTGGAGAAAGCTTAGCCGGGGTGCCGGAAGCCTCGGCCGGCTTAAAATGTGAGGAGGAAACCGGCTGGACGTCTTCTGGAAGATCAGCGGGCCGTGGAAAATGCTAAGCCGAGGTGCTGGTTGTCGAATAAGGCTCCGCCATCTCGTAGAAGGTGCTAATAAAGTTCATATCCGCTCGGCTGGAGGTAATTGGCCAGCGGACCGGCCGGCGGGACCTCCGTGACCGCCTATCCGCCTGCCGGTGGCTGCTGGCCGGCGTGCATTCCGGGCCGCGACCGCTAACTTACGGGACCCTAAATGGCCCGCGGACCAGCTGGCGGGACCTCCGTGACAGCCTACCCGCCTGGCGGTGGCTGCTGGCCGGCGTGGATTCCGGGCCGCGACCGCTCACTTACGGGACCCTAATTGGCCCGCGGACCAGCTGGCGGGACCTCCGTGACAGCCTACCCGCCTCCCGGTGGCTGCTGGCCGGCGCGGATTCCGGGCCGCGACCGCTAACTTACGGGACCCCAATTGGCCCGCGGACCAGCCGGCGGGACCCCCGTGACCGCCTATCCGCCTTGGCCGGTTCCCCGGCCGGCCACGGATGGCGAGAATCCGGCCTCCTCGCCCGGAGCGCTCGTCGGCTTCGGCGAAAAATGCACTAAGTGCCAAACCCCATTCATTTACAATGGCGTGTCCGCCAGAGGGCGCAGTTCCCCCCGCGGACCAGCCGGCGGGACCTCCGTGACCGCCTATCCGCCCGCGCTGGTTCCCCGGCCGGCGCGAATTCCGGGCCGCGACCGCTAAATTACGGGACCCAAATTGGCCCGCGGACCAGCCGGCGGGACCTCCGTGACCGCCTATCCGCCTCCGCTGGTTCCCCGGTCGGCGTGGATTCCGGACCGCGACCGCTAAATTACGGGACCCAAAATGGCCCGCGGACCAGCCGGCGGGACCTCCGTGACCGCCTATCCGCCTCCGCTGGTTCCCCGGTCGGCGTGGATTCCGGACCGCGACCGCTAAATTACGGGACCCAAATTGGCCCGCGGACCAGCCGGCGGGACCTCCGTGACCGCCTATCCGCCTCCGCTGGTTCCCCGGTCGGCGTGGATTCCGGACCGCGACCGCTAAATTACGGGACCCAAAATGGCCCGCGGACCAGCCGGCGGGACCTCCGTGACCGCCTATCCGCCTCCGCTGGTTCCCCGGTCGGCCACAGATGACGAATATTCGGCCTCTCGCTCTGGAAGTCCTGCCGACTTAGCCGAAAATTTTCTAAGTGCCATCGGCTCTCGCTCGGAAAAGTGTCCGCCTCGTCTGGTTCCCCAGCTCGGCCTCAGAATTCGAAAATTCGGCCTCTCTGAGGTACCAGGGGTAGGCTTTATGTACTTGGTCCCCCCAGTTAGTGTACTCATCACTTTACCCCCCTTTCGCAAAATATAGTCGGCACGTATGTGCAGAACTGTTTATTTTCATTTTAAAAATTTTCTAAGTGCCAGCGGAAGCTGTCACACGAACTGTCCGAGCTACCACGGTGCCCATCCCGGGCAGTGACGGCAAAAGGCCGATGTGTGTTTGATGGAAGTCTGAATAATTTCTAAGTGCCAACGGCTCAACCGCCGTAAAGTGTCCGCCTCGGCTGGTTCTCCATGTCGGCCCGAACGAGCGAAAATTCGGCCTCTTCCCCTGGAGGTCCGGAACATTTTGGCGAATATTTTCAAAGTGCCAACGGCTGTTCCGCCGTAAAGTGTCCGACCCGGCTGGTTCCTCCGGTCGGCCCGAACGAGCGAAAATTCGGCCTCTTCCCCTGGAGGTCCTGTGAAGTTTAACGAATATTTTCTAAGTGCCAACGGCTGTTCCGCCGTAACGTGTCCGACCCGGCTGGTTCCTCCGGTCGGCCCGAACGAGCGAAAATTCGGCCTCTTCCCCTGGAGGTCCGGACGACTTTGGCGAATATTTTCTAAGTGCGAACGGCTGTTGCGCCGTAACGTGTCCGACCCGGCTGGTTCCTCCGGTCGGCCCGAACGAGCGAAAATTCGGCCTCTTCCCCTGGAGGTCAGGAACATTTTGACGAATATTTTCAAAGTGCCAACGGCTGTTGCGCCGTAAGGTGTCCGACCCGGCTGGTTCCTCCGGTCGGCCCGAACGAGCGAAAATTCGGCCTCTTCCCCTGGAGGTCCGGAACATTTTGGCGAATATTTTCAAAGTGCCAACGGCTGTTCCGCCGTAAAGTGTCCGACCCGGCTGGTTCCTCCGGTCGGCCCGAACGAGCGAAAATTCGGCCTCTTCCCCTGGAGGTCCGGACGACTTTGGCGAATATTTTCTAAGTGCGAACGGCTGTTGCGCCGTAAAGTGTCCGACCCGGCTGGTTCCTCCGGTCGGCCCGAACGAGCGAAAATTCGGCCTCTTCCCCTGGAGGTCCGGAACATTTTGGCGAATATTTCCTAAGTGCCAACGGCTGTTGCGCCGTAACGTGTCCGACCCGGCTGGTTCCTCCGGTCGGCCCGAACAAGCGAAAATTCGGCCTCTTCCCCCTGGAGGTCCGGACGACTTTGGCGAATATTTTCTAAGTGCGAACGGCTGTTGCGCCGTAACGTGTCCGACCCGGCTGGTTCCTCCGGTCGTCCCGAACGAGCGAAAATTCGGCCTCTTCCCCTGGAGGTCCGGACGACTTTGGCGAATATTTTCTAAGTGCGAACGGCTGTTGCACCGTAACGTGTCCGACCCGGCTGGTTCCTCCGGTCGGCCCGAACGAGCGAAAATTCGGCCTCTTCCCCTGGAGGTCCGGACGACTTTGACGAATATTTTCTAAGTGCCAACGGCTGTTCCGCCGTAACGTGTCCGACCCGGCCGGTTCCTCCGGTCGGCCCGAACGAGCGAAAATTCGGCCTCTTCCCCTGGAGGTCCGGACGACTTTGACGAATATTTTCTAAGTGCCAACGGCTGTTCCGCCGTAACGTGTCCGACCCGGCCGGTTCCTCCGGTCGGCCCGAACGAGCGAAAATTCGGCCTCTTCCCCTGGAGGTCCTGTCAAGTTTAACGAATATTTTCTAAGTGCCATCGGCTCTTCCGCCGTTACGTGTCCGACCCGGCTGGTTCCTCCGGTCGGCCTGAACAAGTGAAAATTCGGCCTCTTCCCCTGGAGGTCCGGAACATTTTGGCGAATATTTTCTAAGTGCCATCGGCTCTTCCGCCGTAAGGTGTCCGACTCGGCCGGTTCCTCCGGTCGGCCTGAACGAGCGAAAATTCGGCCTCTTCCCCTGGAGGTCCTGTCAAGTTTAACGAATATTTTCTAAGTGCCATCGGCTCTTCCGCCGTAAGGTGTCCGACTCGGCCGGTTCCTCCGGTCGGCCTGAACAAGTGAAAATTCGGCCTCTTCCCCTGGAGGTCCGGAACATTTTGGCGAATATTTTCTAAGTGCCATCGGCTCTTCCGCCGTAAGGTGTCCGACTCGGCCGGTTCCTCCGGTCGGCCTGAACGAGCGAAAATTCGGCCTCTTCCCCTGGAGGTCCTGTCAAGTTTAACGAATATTTTCTAAGTGCCATCGGCTCTTCCGCCGTAAAGCGTCCGACTCGGCTGGTTCCCGATGTCGGCCAGAACAAGTGGAAATTCGGCCTCTTCCCCTGGAGGTCAGTTGAAGTTTAACGAATATTTTCTAAGTGCCAACGGCTGCTCCGCCGTAAAGCGTCCGACTCGGCTGGTTCCCGATGTCGGCCAGAACAAGTGAAAATTCGGCCTCTTCCCCTGGAGGTCCGTTCAAGATTAACGAATATTTCCTAAGTGCCAACGGCTGCTCCGCCGTAAAGCGTCCGACTCGGCTGGTTCCCGATGTCGGCCAGAACAAGTGAAAATTCGGCCTCTTCCCCTGGAGGTCCGTTCAAGATTAACGAATATTTTCTAAGTGCCAACGGCTCTTGCGCCGAAAAGCGTCCGCCTCGGCTGGTTCCCGCGGTCGGACACAAAATGTGTCAATTCGGCCTCTCTGAGGTACCAGGGGTAGGCTTTATGTACTTGGTCCCCCCACTTAGTGTACTCATCACTTTACCCCCCTTTCGCAAAATATAGTCGGCACGTATGTGCAGAACTGTTTATTTTCATTTTAAAAATTGTCTAAGTGCCAGCGGAAGCTGTCACACGAACTGTCCGAGCTACCACGGTGCCCATCCCGGGCAGTGACGGCAAAAGGCCGATGTGTGTTTGATGGAAGTCTGAATAATTTCTAAGTGCCAACGGCTCAACCGCCGTAAAGTGTCCGCCTCGGCCGGTTCTCCCGGTCGGCCCGAACGAGCGAAAATTCGGCCTCTTTCCCTGGAGGTCCGGAACATTTTGGCGAATATTTTCTAAGTGCCAACGGGTGCTCCGCCGTAAAGTGTCCGCCTCGGCTGGTTCCCCCGGTCGGCCAGAACAAGTGAAAATTCGGCCTCTTCCCCTGGAGGTCCGGAACATTTTGGCGAATATTTCCTAAGTGCCAACGGCTGCTCCGCCGTAAAGTGTCCGCCTCGGCCGGTTCACCCGGTCGGCCAGAACAAGTGAAAATTCGGCCTCTTCCCCTGGAGGTCCGGAACATTTTGGCAAATATTTCCTAAGTGCCAACGGCTGCTCCGCCGTAAAGTGTCCGACTCGGCCGGTTCCCCCGGTCGGCCAGAACAAGTGAAAATCCGGCCTCTTCCCCTGGAAGTCCGGCCGAGTTAAGGCAAATATTTCCTAAGTGCCAACGGCTGTTCCGCCGTAAAGGGTCCGACTCGGCTGGTTCCCGATGTCGGCCAGAACAAGTGAAAAATCGGCCTCTTCCCCTGGAAGTCCGGCCGAGTTCGGCGAATATTTCCTAAGTGCCAACGGCTGTTCCGCCGTAAAGAGTCCGACTCGGCTGGTTCCCGATGTCGGCCAGAACAAGTGAAAATCCGGCCTCTTCCCCTGGAGGTCCGGAACATTTTGGCAAATATTTCCTAAGTGCCAACGGCTGCTCAGCCTTAAAGTGTCCGACTCGGCTGGTTCCCGATGTCGGCCAGAACAAGTGAAAATCCGGCCTCTTCCCCTGGAAGTCCGGCCGAGTTAAGGCGAATATTTCCTAAGTGCCAACGGCTGTTCCGCCGTAAAGAGTCCGACTCGGCTGGTTCCCGATGTCGGCCAGAACAAGTGAAAATCCGGCCTCTTCCCCTGGAAGTCCGGCCGAGTTAAGGCAAATATTTCCTAAGTGCCAACGGCTGTTCCGCCGTAAAGAGTCCGACTCGGCTGGTTCCCGATGTCGGCCAGAACAAGTGAAAATCCGGCCTCTTCCCCTGGAAGTCCGGCCGAGTTAAGGCGAATATTTCCTAAGTGCCAACGGCTGCTCAGCCTTAAAGTGTCCGACTCGGCTGGTTCCCGATGTCGGCCAGAACAAGTGAATATTCGGCCTCTTCCCCTGGAGGTCCGGAACATTTTGGCAAATATTTTCTAAGTGCTAACGGCTGTTGCGCCGTAACGTGTCCGACCCGGCTGGTTCTCCCGGTCGGCCCGAACGAGCGAAAATTCGGCCTCTTCCCCTGGAGGTCCGGAACATTTTGGCGAATATTTCCTAAGGGCCAACGGCTGCTCCGCCGTAAAGAGACCGACTCGGCTGGTTCCCGATGTCGGCCAGAACAAGTGAAAATTCGGCCTCTTCCCCTGGAGGTCAGTTGAAGTTTAACGAATATTTCCTAAGTGCCAACGGCTGCTCCGCCGTAAAGTGTCCGACTCGGCTGGTTCCCGATGTCGGCCAGAACAAGTGAATATTCGGCCTCTTCCCCTGGAGGTCCGGAACATTTTGGCAAATATTTCCTAAGTGCCAACGGCTGCTCCGCCGTAAAGAGTCCGACTCGGCTGGTTCCCGATTTCGGCCAGAACAAGTGAAAATTCGGCCTCTTCCCCTGGAAGTCCGGCCGAGTTCGGCGAATATTTCCTAAGTGCCAACGGCTCTTGCGCCGAAAAGCGTCCGACTCGGCTGGTTCCCGATGTCGGCCAGAACAAGTGAATATTCGGCCTCTTCCCCTGGAGGTCCGTTCAAGATTAACGAATATTTTCTAAGTGCCAACGGCTGCTCCGCCGTAAAGCGTCCGTCTCGGCTGGTTCCCGATGTCGGCCAGAACAAGTGGAAATTCGGCCTCTTCCCCTGGAAGTGCGGCCAAGTTTGGCGAATATTTCCTAAGTGCCAACGGCTGCTCCGCCGTAAAGCGTCCGACTCGGCTGGTTCCCGATGTCGGCCAGAACAAGTGAAAATTCGGCCTCTTCCCCTGGAGGTCCGTTCAAGTTTAACGAATATTTTCTAAGTGCCAACGGCTGCTCCGCCGTAAAGGGTCCGACTCGGCTGGTTCCCGATGTCGGCCAGAACAAGTGAAAATCCGGCCTCTTCCCCTGGAGGTCAGTTGAAGTTTAACGAATATTTTCTAAGTGCCAACGGCTGCTCCGCCGTAAAGCGTCCGACTCGGCTGGTTCCCGATGTCGGCCAGAACAAGTGAAAATTCGGCCTCTTCCCCTGGAGGTCAGTTGAAGTTTAACGAATATTTTCTAAGTGCCAACGGCTGCTCCGCCGTAAAGCGTCCGACTCGGCTGGTTCCCGATGTCGGCCAGAACAAGTGAAAATTCGGCCTCTTCCCCTGGAGGTCAGTTGAAGTTTAACGAATATTTTCTAAGTGCCAACGGCTGCTCCGCCGTAAAGCGTCCGACTCGGCTGGTTCCCGATGTCGACCAGAACAAGTGGAAATTCGGCCTCTTCCCCTGGAGGTCAGTTGAAGTTTAACGAATATTTTCTAAGTGCCAACGGCTGTTCCGCCGTAAAGAGTCCGACTCGGCTGGTTCCCGATGTCGGCCAGAACAAGTGAAAATTCGGCCTCTTCCCCTGGAGGTCCGTTCAAGATTAACGAATATTTTCTAAGTGCCAACGGCTCTTGCGCCGAAAAGCGTCCGCCTCGGCTGGTTCCCGCGGTCGGACACAAAATGTGTCAATTCGGCCTCTCTGAGGTACCAGGGGTAGGCTTTATGTACTTGGTCCCCCCACTTAGTGTACTCATCACTTTACCCCCCTTTCGCAAAATATAGTCGGCACGTATGTGCAGAACTGTTTATTTTCATTTTAAAAATTGTCTAAGTGCCAGCGGAAGCTGTCACACGAACTGTCCTAGCTACCACGGTGCCCATCCCGGGCAGTGACGGCAAAAGGCCGATGTGTGTTTATGGAAGTCTGAATAATTTCTAAGTGCCAACGGCTCAACCGCCGTAAAGTGTCCGCCTCGGCTGGTTCTCCCGGTCGGCCCGAACGATGCGAAAATTCGGCCTCTTCCCCTGGAGGTCCGGAACATTTTGGCGAATATTTTCAAAGTGCCAACGGCTGCTCCGCCGTAAAGTGTCCGCCTCGGCTGGTTCCCCCGGTCGGCCAGAACAAGTGAAAATTCGGCCTCTTCCCCTGGAGGTCCGGAACATTTTGGCGAATATTTTCAAAGTGCCAACGGCTGCTCCGCCGTAAAGTGTCCGCCTCGGCTGGTTCCCCCGGTCGGCCAGAACAAGTGAAAATTCGGCCTCTTCCCCTGGAGGTCCGGAACATTTTGGCGAATATTTCCTAAGTGCCAACGGCTGCTCCGCCGTAAAGTGTCCGACTCGGCTGGTTCCCCCGGTCGGCCAGAACAAGTGAAAAATCGGCCTCTTCCCCTGGAAGTCCGGCCGAGTTAAGGCAAATATTTCCTAAGTGCCAACGGCTGCTCAGCCTTAAAGGGTCCGACTCGGCTGGTTCCCGATGTCGGCCAGAACAAGTGAAAATCCGGCCTCTTCCCCTGGAAGTCCGGCCGAGTTAAGGCGAATATTTCCTAAGTGCCAACGGCTGCTCAGCCTTAAAGTGTCCGACTCGGCTGGTTCCCGATGTCGGCCAGAACAAGTGAATATTCGGCCTCTTCCCCTGGAGGTCCGGAACATTTTGGCAAATATTTCCTAAGTGCCAACGGCTGCTCCGCCGTAAAGTGTCCGACTCGGCTGGTTCCCGATGTCGGCCAGAACAAGTGAAAATCCGGCCTCTTCCCCTGGAAGTCCGGCCAAGTTCGGCGAATATTTCCTAAGTGCCAACGGCTGCTCCGCCGTAAAGAGACCGACTCGGCTGGTTCCCGATGTCGGCCAGAACAAGTGAAAATTCGGCCTCTTCCCCTGGAGGTCAGTTGAAGTTTAACGAATATTTCCTAAGTGCCAACGGCTGCTCCGCCGTAAAGTGTCCGACTCGGCTGGTTCCCGATGTCGGCCAGAACAAGTGAATATTCGGCCTCTTCCCCTGGAGGTCCGGAACATTTTGGCAAATATTTCCTAAGTGCCAACGGCTGCTCCGCCGTAAAGAGTCCGACTCGGCTGGTTCCCGATTTCGGCCAGAACAAGTGAAAATTCGGCCTCTTCCCCTGGAAGTCCGGCCGAGTTCGGCGAATATTTCCTAAGTGCCAACGGCTCTTGCGCCGAAAAGCGTCCGACTCGGCTGGTTCCCGATGTCGGCCAGAACAAGTGAATATTCGGCCTCTTCCCCTGGAGGTCCGTTCAAGATTAACGAATATTTTCTAAGTGCCAACGGCTGCTCCGCCGTAAAGCGTCCGTCTCGGCTGGTTCCCGATGTCGGCCAGAACAAGTGGAAATTCGGCCTCTTCCCCTGGAAGTGCGGCCAAGTTTGGCGAATATTTCCTAAGTGCCAACGGCTGCTCCGCCGTAAAGCGTCCGACTCGGCTGGTTCCCGATGTCGGCCAGAATAAGTGGAAATTCGGCCTCTTCCCCTGGAGGTCAGTTGAAGTTTAACGAATATTTTCTAAGTGCCAACGGCTGCTCCGCCGTAAAGCGTCCGACTCGGCTGGTTCCCGATGTCGGCCAGAACAAGTGAAAATTCGGCCTCTTCCCCTGGAAGTGCGGCCAAGTTAAGGCAAATATTTCCTAAGTGCCAACGGCTGTTCCGCCGTAAAGGGTCCGACTCGGCTGGTTCCCGATGTCGGCCAGAACAAGTGAAAATTCGGCCTCTTCCCCTGGAGGTCAGTTGAAGTTTAACGAATATTTTCTAAGTGCCAACGGCTGCTCCGCCGTAAAGCGTCCGACTCGGCTGGTTCCCGATGTCGGCCAGAACAAGTGAAAATTCGGCCTCTTCCCCTGGAGGTCCGTTCAAGTTTAACGAATATTTTCTAAGTGCCAACGGCTGCTCCGCCGTAAAGCGTCCGACTCGGCTGGTTCCCGATGTCGGCCAGAACAAGTGAAAATTCGGCCTCTTCCCCTGGAGGTCAGTTGAAGTTTAACGAATATTTTCTAAGTGCCAACGGCTGCTCCGCCGTAAAGCGTCCGACTCGGCTGGTTCCCGATGTCGGCCAGAACAAGTGAAAATTCGGCCTCTTCCCCTGGAGGTCAGTTGAAGTTTAACGAATATTTTCTAAGTGCCAACGGCTGCTCCGCCGTAAAGCGTCCGACTCGGCTGGTTCCCGATGTCGGCCAGAACAAGTGAAAATTCGGCCTCTTCCCCTGGAGGTCCGTTCAAGTTTGGGGAATATTTTCTAAGTGCCAACGGCTGCTCCGCCTTAAAGCGTCCGACTCGGCTGGTTCCCGATGTCGGCCAGAACAAGTGAAAATCCGGCCTCTTCCCCTGGAAGTCCGGCCGAGTTAAGGCAAATATTTCCTAAGTGCCAACGGCTGCTCAGCCTTAAAGGGCCCGACTCGGCTGGTTCCCGATGTCGGCCAGAAGAAGTGACAATTCGGCCTCTTCCCCTGGAGGTCTTTTCAAGTTTAACGAATATTTTCTGAGTGCCAACGGCTGCTCCGCCTTAAAGCGTCCGACTCGGCTGGTTCCCGATGTCGGCCAGAACAAGTGACAATTCGGCCTCTTCCCCTGGAGGTCCTTTCAAGTTTAACGAATATTTTCTAAGTGCCAACGGCTGCTCCGCCGTAAAGCGTCCGACTCGGCTGGTTCCCGATGTCGGCCAGAACAGGTGAAAATTCGGCCTCTTCCCCTGGAGGTCCGTTCAAGTTTGGCGAATATTTTCTAAGTGCCAACGGCTGCTCCGCCTTAAAGTGTCCGACTCGGCTGGTTCCCGATGTCGGGCAGAACAAGTGACAATTCGGCCTCTTCCCCTGGAAGTCCGGCCGAGTTTGGCGAATATTTTCTAAGTGCCAACGGCTGCTCCGCCGTAAAGAGTCCGACTCGGCTGGTTCCCGATGTCGGCCAGAAAAAGTGACAATTCGGCCTCTTCCCCTGGAGGTCCTTTGAAGTTTAGCGAATATTTTCTAAGTGCCAACGGCTCTTGCGCCGAAAAGCGTCCGCCTCGGCTGGTTCCCGCGGTCGGCCGTAATAGGCGAAAATTCGGCCTCTTCCCCTGGAGCGACCTCCAAATTTGGGCGAAATTTTTTCTAAGTGCCTAAAGGTACCAGGGGTTTGGGTACCAGGGGTGCATTACCAACTGGTCTTTTGTCAACCCATGTACTTTTTCTAGAGTACATGGGTTGGTCCCCCCACTTAGTGTACTCATCACTTTACCCCCCTTTCGCAAAATATAGTCAGAACGAGCATGGGGGACGCAATTGTTTTCCATGCAAATCAATTGGGCCTGGTCCGAGCGCTGGTAACGGCCGCCAGCAAGCGTCCCCTGCTCGGATAGCAGAACTGAAGAAGGCACGGCACTTCCAGAGAGAGAGAGAAAATTTTCTAAGTGCCACATTTCTCAAAAATTTTCAAAGTGCCACATCTCTCAAAAAATTTCTAAGTGCCACATCTCTCAAAAAATTTCTAAGTGCCACATCTCTCAAAAAATTTCTAAGTGCCACATCTCTCAAAAACTTTCAAAGTGCCACATCTCTGAAAAACTTTCTAAGTGCCACGTCTCTGAAAAATTTTCTAAGTGCCACGGCACGGCTGTGAAATATTCAAAGTCCTACAGGCATTGGCAGAATGCGCGGACGGCCGTCTGCTCCCGGCGGCCGCCGCGAAGCTACTACCCCCTCCCGGGGACGGCTGTCTGCTCCCGGCAGCCGTCCTTACCCCCCTCCCCCGTTTGCACCGCCTGAAGTTAGACCCGCCTTGGTAGGGCCCCCACCGGCCCCGGCTCGCCGGCGTTGGGTGGACGGTTCCTGCCCACTTGCGGGTCCCGGTCGCTTGGCAACCGACCGGGGAGGACCAGCCGCCTCCTTAAACACAGGCTGGAAGGGAAATCCGGTCAAGCTACGGAGGACCGGCCGCCTCCTTAAACACAGGCCGGAAGGGAAATCCGATCAAGCTACGGAGGACCGGTCGCCTCCCTAAACACAGGCCGGGCAAAAATCTGCGAATGGGCCCGTCAAGGGTAGTGGGTCATCCAAGGTGGGAGGTACCGGCCGCCTCCTTAAACACAGGCCGGGCAAAAATCTGCGAATGGGCCCGTCAAGGGTAGTGGGTCATCCAAGGTGGGAGGTACCGGCCGCCTCCTTAAACACAGGCCGGGCAAAAATCTGCGAATGGCCCGTCAAGGGTAGAAGGTCATCCAAGGAGGGAGGTACCGGCCGCCTCCTTAAACACAGGCCGGGCAAAAATCTGCGAATGGCCCGTCAAGGGTTGTTGGTCATCCAAGGAGGGAGGTACCGGCCGCCTCCTTAAACACAGGCCGGGCAAAAATCTGCGAATGGCCCGTCAAGGGTTGTTGGTCATCCAAGGAGGGAGGTACCGGCCGCCTCCTTAAACACAGGCCGGGCAAAAATCTGCGAACGGCCCGTCAAGGGTTCTGTCTCATCCAAGAAAGGGGTACCGGCCGCCTCAGAGGCCGGAGCGAAGGGGGCGAAAGGCTGTCGATGGGGAAGGATCGGGGCCACGGCTAATCTAGCGATGCCCGCGTCGGGCGGTCACTCCGACGAATGAGCGGGGCCGAATCCGGCGCGAGGCGGCCTTCAGGCACGTGGTTCGAGACGACCTCACCCGGCTCTAGCCCGGAGGATCGGAGGCAACGGCCGTCTCCTTAAGCTAAGGCCGGACGAAAATCTGCGGATGCGGTCCATCCAAGGCAGACGGAGGTACCGGCCGCCTCGGTAAACAATGCCCGGGCAAAAATCTGCGAACGGCCCGTCAAGGGTTCTGTCTCATCCAAGAAAGGGGTACCGGCCGCCTCAGAGGCCGGAGCGAAGGGGGCGAAAGGCTGTCGATGGGGAAGGATCGGGGCCACGGCTAATCTAGCGATGCCCGCGTCGGGCGGTCACTCCGACGAATGAGCGGGGCCGAATCCGGCGCGAGGCGGCCTTCAGGCACGTGGTTCGAGACGACCTCACCCGGCTCTAGCCCGGAGGATCGGAGGCAACGGCCGTCTCCTTAAGCTAAGGCCGGACGAAAATCTGCGGATGCGGTCCATCCAAGGCAGACGGAGGTACCGGCCGCCTCGGTAAACAATGCCCGGGCAAAAATCTGCGAACGGCCCGTCAAGGGTTCTGTCTCATCCAAGAAAGGGGTACCGGCCGCCTCAGAGGCCGGAGCGAAGGGGGCGAAAGGCTGTCGATGGGGAAGGATCGGGGCCACGGCTAATCTAGCGATGCCCGCGTCGGGCGGTCACTCCGACGAATGAGCGGGGCCGAATCCGGCGCGAGGCGGCCTTCAGGCACGTGGTTCGAGACGACCTCACCCGGCTCTAGCCCGGAGGATCGGAGGCAACGGCCGTCTCCTTAAGCTAAGGCCGGACGAAAATCTGCGGATGCGGTCCATCCAAGGCAGACGGAGGTACCGGCCGCCTCGGTAAACAATGCCCGGGCAAAAATCTGCGAACGGCCCGTCAAGGGTTCTGTCTCATCCAAGAAAGGGGTACCGGCCGCCTCAGAGGCCGGAGCGAAGGGGGCGAAAGGCTGTCGATGGGGAAGGATCGGGGCCACGGCTAATCTAGCGATGCCCGCGTCGGGCGGTCACTCCGACGAATGAGCGGGGCCGAATCCGGCGCGAGGCGGCCTTCAGGCACGTGGTTCGAGACGACCTCACCCGGCTCTAGCCCGGAGCGAAAAACACTCTTATAACCTGACCGACATGCGCCCATGACCCGCCTTGGTAGGGCCCCCACCGGCCCCGGCTACCGCCGGCGTTGGGTGGACGGTTCCTCCCCACTTGCGGGTCGCACTCCAGCGCTACGGCCGCCGCGCGAGCGCGCGCCCCGCGCCGCCCGCGCAGGCCTAGCGCGAACCGTACGGCAGCGAAACCGAGACGCCCCGGCTCAACCTCACCCAGAGGCCATCCACGGAGGCCGAGCGCGCGATCCGACTTGCGGCACGCCACGTGGGCGTCCGCCGGCCGCGCCGGTCGACCGCGAAACCGATTTCTCAAAGACCAAGCCCGAGTCCCAACCTCCGCACATATCCGCACACGCCTTCCCGACCACCGCGAAGCGGGAGGCGTCTATCGTGGCCGCCGGGGCGTATGACCCCTCCGCGTGAGGCGTGCGGGCTCGGGGGGGCCGCAACGACCGAGTCTGACTCGGACGGGGCGCAGCTTCCCTCCCGGTCGCAGCATCAGCGCCGAACGCGCGACGTCACCAGCCCCCCGGAACGGTTCGTCGGGAGCGCGGCAATGGCCCACATCTCACCTCGCCAGCCGGCCGCAGCGGGCCGCGCCGAACCGAGTCTGACTCGGGGTGCGCACAGTCCCGTCTG
>NW_026061440.1:0-12500 GCF_024217435.2 Syngnathus scovelli
GCCGGCGGTAGCCGGGGCCGGTGGGGGCCCTACCAAGGCGGGTCATGGGCGCATGTCGGTCAGGTTATAAGAGTGTTTTTTTCGCTCCGGGCTAGAGCCGGGTGAGGTCGTCTCGAACCACGTGCCTGAAGGCCGCCTCGCGCCGGATTCGGCCCCGCTCATTCGTCGGAGTGACCGCCCGACGCGGGCATCGCTAGATTAGCCGTGGCCCCGATCCTTCCCCATCGACAGCCTTTCGCCCCCTTCGCTCCGGCCTCTGAGGCGGCCGGTACCCCTTTCTTGGATGAGACAGAACCCTTGACGGGCCGTTCGCAGATTTTTGCCCGGCCTGTGTTTAAGGAGGCGGCCGGTACCTCCCTCCTTGGATGACCAACAACCCTTGACGGGCCATTCGCAGATTTTTGCCCGGCCTGTGTTTAAGGAGGCGGCCGGTACCTCCCTCCTTGGATGACCTTCTACCCTTGACGGGCCATTCGCAGATTTTTGCCCGGCCTGTGTTTAAGGAGGCGGCCGGTACCTCCCTCCTTGGATGACCTTCTACCCTTGACGGGCCATTCGCAGATTTTTGCCCGGCCTGTGTTTAAGGAGGCGGCCGGTACCTCCCTCCTTGGATGACCCACTACCCTTGACGGGCCCATTCGCAGATTTTTGCCCGGCCTGTGTTTAGGGAGGCGACCGGTCCTCCGTAGCTTGATCGGATTTCCCTTCCGGCCTGTGTTTAAGGAGGCGGCCGGTCCTCCGTAGCTTGATCGGATTTCCCTTCCAGCCTGTGTTTAAGGAGGCGGCTGGTCCTCCCCGGTCGGTTGCCAAGCGACCGGGACCCGCAAGTGGGCAGGAACCGTCCACCCAACGCCGGCGAGCCGGGGCCGGTGGGGGCCCTACCAAGGCGGGTCTAACTTCAGGCGGTGCAAACGGGGGAGGGGGGTAAGGACGGCTGCCGGGAGCAGACAGCCGTCCCCGGGAGGGGGTAGTAGCTTCGCGGCGGCCGCCGGGAGCAGACGGCCGTCCGCGGATTCTGCCAATGCCTGTAGGACTTTGAATATTTCACAGCCGTGCTGTGGCACTTAGAAAATTTTTCAGAGATGTGGCACTTAGAAAGTTTTTCAGAGATGTGGCACTTAGAAAGTTTTTCAGAGATGTGGCACTTAGAAAGTTTTTCAGAGATGTGGCACTTTGAACATTTTTGAGAGATGTGGCACTTTGAAAATTTTTGAGAAATGTGGCACTTTGAAAATTTTTGAGAAATGTGGCACTTTGAAAATTTTTGAGAAATGTGGCACTTAGAAAATTTTCTCTCTCTCTCTGGAAGTGCCGTGCCTTCTTCAGTTCTGCTATCCGAGCAGGGGACGCTTGCTGGCGGCCGTTACCAGCGCTCGGACCAGGCCCAATTGATTTGCATGGAAAACAATTGCGTCCCCCATGCTCGTTCTGACTATATTTTGCGAAAGGGGGGTAAAGTGATGAGTACACTAAGTGGGGGGACCAACCCATGTACTCTAGAAAAAGTACATGGGTTGACAAAAGACCAGTTCGTACTGCACCCCTGGTACCCAAACCCCTGGTACCTTTAGGCACTTAGAAAAATTTCGCCCAAATTTGGAGGTCGCTCCAGGGGAAGAGGCCGAATTTTCGCCTATTACGGCCGACCGCGGGAACCAGCCGAGGCGGACGCTTTTCGGCGCAAGAGCCGTTGGCACTTAGAAAATATTCGCTAAACTTCAAAGGACCTCCAGGGGAAGAGGCCGAATTGTCACTTTTTCTGGCCGACATCGGGAACCAGCCGAGTCGGACTCTTTACGGCGGAGCAGCCGTTGGCACTTAGAAAATATTCGCCAAACTCGGCCGGACTTCCAGGGGAAGAGGCCGAATTGTCACTTGTTCTGCCCGACATCGGGAACCAGCCGAGTCGGACACTTTAAGGCGGAGCAGCCGTTGGCACTTAGAAAATATTCGCCAAACTTGAACGGACCTCCAGGGGAAGAGGCCGAATTTTCACCTGTTCTGGCCGACATCGGGAACCAGCCGAGTCGGACGCTTTTCGGCGCAAGAGCCGTTGGAACTTAGAAAATATTCGCTAAACTTCAAAGGACCTCCAGGGGAAGAGGCCGAATTGTCACTTGTTCTGGCCGACATCGGGAACCAGCCGAGTCGGACTCTTTACGGCGGAGCAGCCGTTGGCACTTAGAAAATATTCGCCAAACTCGGCCGGACTTCCAGGGGAAGAGGCCGAATTGTCACTTGTTCTGCCCGACATCGGGAACCAGCCGAGTCGGACACTTTAAGGCGGAGCAGCCGTTGGCACTTAGAAAATATTCGCCAAACTTGAACGGACCTCCAGGGGAAGAGGCCGAATTTTCACCTGTTCTGGCCGACATCGGGAACCAGCCGAGTCGGACGCTTTAAGGCGGAGCAGCCGTTGGCACTTAGAAAATATTCGTTAAACTTGAAAGGACCTCCAGGGGAAGAGGCCGAATTGTCACTTGTTCTGGCCGACATCGGGAACCAGCCGAGTCGGACGCTTTAAGGCGGAGCAGCCGTCGGCACTTAGAAAATATTCGTTAAACTTGAAAAGACCTCCAGGGGAAGAGGCCGAATTGTCACTTGTTCTGGCCGACATCGGGAACCAGACGAGTCGGGCCCTTTAAGGCTGAGCAGCCCTTGGCACTTAGGAAATATTTGCCTTAACTCGGCCGGACTTCCAGGGGAAGAGGCCGGATTTTCACTTGTTCTGGCCAACATCGGGAACCAGCCGAGTCGGACACTTAAAGGCTGAGCAGCCGTTGGCACTTAGGAAATATTTGCCTTAACTCGGCCGGACTTCCAGGGGAAGAGGCCGGATTTTCACTTGTTCTGGCCGACATCGGGAACCAGCCGAGTCGGACACTTTAAGGCTGAGCAGCCGTTGGCACTTAGGAAATATTTGCCTTAACTCGGCCGGACTTCCAGGGGAAGAGGCCGATTTTTCACTTGTTCTGGCCGACCGGGGGAACCAGCCGAGTCGGACACTTTACGGCGGAGCAGCCGTTGGCACTTAGGAAATATTCGCCAAAATGTTCCGGACCTCCAGGGGAAGAGGCCAAATTTTCACTTGTTCTGGCCGACCGGGTGAACCGGCCGAGGCGGACACTTTACGGCGGAGCAGCCGTTGGCACTTAGGAAATATTCGCCAAAATGTTCCGGACCTCCAGGGGAAGAGGCCAAATTTTCACTTGTTCTGGCCGACCGGGTGAACCGGCCGAGGCGGACACTTTACGGCGGAGCAGCCGTTGGCACTTAGGAAATATTCGCCAAAATGTTCCGGACCTCCAGGGGAAGAGGCCGAATTTTCACTTGTTCTGGCCGACCGGGGGAACCAGCCGAGGCGGACACTTTACGGCGGAGCAGCCGTTGGCACTTAGGAAATATTCGCCAAAATGTTCCGGACCTCCAGGGGAAGAGGCCGAATTTTCGCTCGTTCGGGCCGACCGGGAGAACCAGCCGAGGCGGACACTTTACGGCGGTTGAGCCGTTGGCACTTAGAAATTATTCAGACTTCCATCAAACACACATCGGCCTTTTGCCGTCACTGCCCGGGATGGGCACCGTGGTAGCTCGGACAGTTCGCGTGACAGCTTCCGCTGGCACTTAGACAATTTTTAAAATGAAAATAAACAGTTCTGCACATACGTGCCGACTATATTTTGCGAAATGGGGGTAAAGTGATGAGTACACTAAGTGGGGGGACCAAGTACATAAAGCCCACCCCTGGTACCTCAGAGAGGCCGAATTGACACATTTTGTGTCCGACCGCGGGAACCAGCCGAGGCGGACGCTTTTCGGCGCAAGAGCCGTTGGCACTTAGAAAATATTCGTTAATCTTGAACGGACCTCCAGGGGAAGAGGCCGAATTTTCACTTGTTCTGGCCGACATCGGGAACCAGCCGAGGCGGACGCTTTTCGGCGCAAGAGCCGTTGGCACTTAGAAAATATTCGTTAATCGTGAACGGACCTCCAGGGGAAGAGGCCGAATTTTCACTTGTTCTGGCCGACATCGGGAACCAGCCGAGGCGGACGCTTTTCGGCGCAAGAGCCGTTGGCACTTAGAAAATATTCGTTAATCTTGAACGGACCTCCAGGGGAAGAGGCCGAATTTTCACTTGTTCTGGCCGACATCGGGAACCAGCCGAAGCGGACGCTTTACGGCGGAGCAGCCGTTGGCACTTAGAAAATATTCGTTAATCTTGAACGGACCTCCAGGGGAAGAGGCCGAATTTTCACTTGTTCTGGCCGACATCGGGAACCAGCCGAGTCGGACGCTTTTCGGCGCAAGAGCCGTTGGCACTTAGAAAATATTCGTTAATCTTGAACGGACCTCCAGGGGAAGAGGCCGAATTTTCACTTGTTCTGGCCGACATCGGGAACCAGCCGAGTCGGACTCTTTACGGCGGAACAGCCGTTGGCACTTAGGAAATATTCGCCGAACTCGGCCGGACTTCCAGGGGAAGAGGCCGAATTTTCACTTGTTCTGGCCGACATCGGGAACCAGCCGAGGCGGACGCTTTTCGGCGCAAGAGCCGTTGGCACTTAGAAAATATTCGTTAATCTTGAACGGACCTCCAGGGGAAGAGGCCGAATTTTCGCTCGTTCGGGCCGACCGGAGGAACCAGCCGGGTCGGACACGTTACGGCGCAACAGCCGTTGGCACTTTGAAAATATTCGCCAAAATGTTCCGGACCTCCAGGGGAAGAGGCCGTATTTTCGCTCGTTCGGGCCGACCGGAGGAACCGGCCGGGTCGGACACGTTACGGCGCAACAGCCGTTAGCACTTAGAAATTATTCGTTAAACTTGAACGGACCTCCAGGGTTAAGAGGCCGAATTTTCGCTCGTTCGGGCCGACCGGAGGAACCAGCCGGGTCGGACACTTTACGGCCCAACAGCCGTTGGCACTTTGAAAATATTCGCCAAAGTCGTCCGGACCTCCAGGGGAAGAGGCCGAATTTTCGCTCGTTCGGGCCGACCGGAGGAACCAGCCGGGTCGGACACTTTACGGCGGAACGGCCGTTGGCACTTTGAAAATATTCGCCAAAATGTTCCGGACCTCCAGGGGAAGAGGCCGAATTTTCGCTCGTTCGGGCCGACCGGAGGAACCGGCCGGGTCGGACACGTTACGGCGCAACAGCCGTTGGCACTTTGAAAATATTCGCCAAAATGTTCCGGACCTCCAGGGGAAGAGGCCGAATTTTCGCTCGTTCGGGCCGACCGGAGGAACCAGCCGGGTCGGACACTTTACGGCCCAACAGCCGTTGGCACTTTGAAAATATTCGCCAAAGTCGTCCGGACCTCCAGGGGAAGAGGCCGAATTTTCGCTCGTTCAGGCCGACCGGAGGAACCAGCCGGGTCGGACACGTTACGGCGCAACAGCCGTTCGCACTTAGAAAATATTCGCCAAAGTCGTCCGGACCTCCAGGGGAAGAGGCCGAATTTTCGCTCGTTCGGGCCGACCGGAGGAACCAGCCGGGTCGGACACGTTACGGCGGAACAGCCGTTGGCACTTTGAAAATATTCGCCAAAATGTTCCGGACCTCCAGGGGAAGAGGCCGAATTTTCGCTCGTTCGGGCCGACCGGGAGAACCAGCCGAGGCGGACACTTTACGGCGGTTGAGCCGTTGGCACTTAGAAATTATTCAGACTTCCATCAAACACACATCGGCCTTTTGCCGTCACTGCCCGGGATGGGCACCGTGGTAGCTCGGACAGTTCGTGTGACAGCTTCCGCTGGCACTTAGAAAATTTTTAAAATGAAAATAAACAGTTCTGCACATACGTGCCGACTATATTTTGCGAAAGGGGGGTAAAGTGATGAGTACACTAACTGGGGGGACCAAGTACATAAAGCCTACCCCTGGTACCTCAGAGAGGCCGAATTTTCGAATTCTGAGGCCGAGCTGGGGAACCAGACGAGGCGGACACTTTTCCGAGCGAGAGCCGATGGCACTTAGAAAATTTTCGGCTAAGTCGGCAGGACTTCCAGAGCGAGAGGCCGAATATTCGTCATCTGTGGCCGACCGGGGAACCAGCGAAGGCGGATAGGCGGTCACGGAGGTCCCGCCGGCTGGTCCGCGGGCCAATTTGGGTCCCGTAATTTAGCGGTCGCGGTCCGGAATCCACGCCGAGCGGGGAACCAGCGGAGGCGGATAGGCGGTCACGGAGGTCCCGCCGGCTGGTCCGCGGGCCAATTGGGGTCCCGTAAGTTAGCGGTCGCGGCCCGGAATTCGCGCCGGCCGGGGAACCAGCGCAGGCGGATAGGCGGTCACGGAGGTCCCGCCGGCTGGTCCGCGGGCCAATCGGGGTCCCGTAAGTTAGCGGTCGCGGCCCGGAATTCGCGCCGGCCGGGGAACCAGCGCAGGCGGATAGGCGGTCACGGAGGTCCCGCCGGCTGGTCCGCGGGCCAATCGGGGTCCCGTAAGTTAGCGGTCGCGGCCCGGAATTCGCGCCGGCCGGGGAACCAGCGCAGGCGGATAGGCGGTCACGGAGGTCCCGCCGGCTGGTCCGCGGGCCAATCGGGGTCCCGTAAGTTAGCGGTCGCGGCCCGGAATTCGCGCCGGCCGGGGAACCAGCGCAGGCGGATAGGCGGTCACGGAGGTCCCGCCGGCTGGTCCGCGGGCCAATCGGGGTCCCGTAAGTTAGCGGTCGCGGCCCGGAATTCGCGCCGGCCGGGGAACCAGCGCAGGCGGATAGGCGGTCACGGAGGTCCCGCCGGCTGGTCCGCGGGCCAATCGGGGTCCCGTAAGTTAGCGGTCGCGGCCCGGAATTCGCGCCGGCCGGGGAACCAGCGCAGGCGGATAGGCGGTCACGGAGGTCCCGCCGGCTGGTCCGCGGGCCAATCGGGGTCCCGTAAGTTAGCGGTCGCGGCCCGGAATCCGCGCCGGCCCGCAGCCACCGCCAGGCGGATAGGCTGTCACGGAGGTCCCGCCGGCCGGTCCGCGGGGGGAACTGCGCCCTCTGGCGGACACGCCATTGTAAATGAATGGGGTTTGGCACTTAGTGCATTTTTCGCCGAAGCCGACGAGCGCTCCGGGCGAGGAGGCCGGATTCTCGCCATCCGTGGCCGGCCGGGGAACCGGCCAAGGCGGATAGGCGGTCACGGGGGTCCCGCCGGCTGGTCCGCGGGCCAATTGGGGTCCCGTAAGTTAGCGGTCGCGGCCCGGAATCCGCGCCGGCCAGCAGCCACCGGGAGGCGGATAGGCTGTCACGGAGGTCCCGCCGGCTGGTCCGCGGGCCATTTAGGGTCCCGCGAGTGAGCGGTCGCGGTCCGGAATCCAGGCCGGCCAGGAGGCACCGCCAGGCGGATAGGCGGTCACGGAGGTCCCGCCAGCTGGTCCGCGGGCCATTTATGGTCCCGTAAGTTAGCGGTCGCGGCCCGGAATGCACGCCGGCCAGGAGGCACCGCCAGGCGGGTAGGCTGTCACGGAGGTCCCGCCGGCCGGTCCGCGGGCCAATTACCTCCAGCCGAGCGGATATGAACTTTATTAGCACCTTCTACGAGATGGCGGAGCCTTATTCGACAACCAGCACCTCGGCTTAGCATTTTCCACGGCCCGCTGATCTTCCAGAAGACGTCCAGCCGGTTTCCTCCTCACATTTTAAGCCGGCCGAGGCTTCCGGCACCCCGGCTAAGCTTTCTCCACGGCCCGCTGAGCTTCCAGGGGACCTCCGGCCGGTTCTCCCGGTGCCTCGCGCCTCGCTTTGTGAGCCGGCCGAGGCTTCCAGCACCTCGGCTGAGCGTTTCCCACGGCCCGCTGAGCTTCCAGGGGACCTCCAGCCGGTTCTCCCGGTGCCTCGCGCCTCGCTTTGTGAGCCGGCCGAGGCTTCCAGCACCTCGGCTGAGCGTTTCCCACGGCCCGCTGAGCTTCCAGGGTACCTCCAGCCGGTTCTCCCGGTGCCTCGCGCCTCGCTTTGAGAGCCGGCCGAGGCTTCCAGCACCTCGGCTGAGCGTTTTCGGCGGCCCGTTGCTCTCCCGGAGGTCGCAACGGGGAGTTACCTCCCTCTCGCGGACACGGCGAGTAAATACACCGCCTCTCGCACTTGGCGCACACTCACTCGCATTGCTACGCCTCCCGTGGCACTTTAAGCGGCCGAACGGCGGGAGTAACTACGACTCTCTTAAGGTAGGCTCACTTGACTATTTATTCATGTATTTATTTATTTTTGACGGTTCGCGGAGGCGATGACGCTCCGCGCGGGTAAACGGCGGGAGTAACTGTGACTCTCTTAAGGTAGGCTCACTTGACATCTATTTATTTATGTATTTATTTATTTTTGACGGTTCGCGGAGGCGATGACGCTCCGCGCGGGTAAACGGCGGGAGTAACTGTGACTCTCTTAAGGTAGGCTCACTTGACATCTATTTATTTATGTATTTATTTATTTTTGACGGTTCGCGGAGGCGATGACGCTCCGCGCGGGTAAACGGCGGGAGTAACTGTGACTCTCTTAAGGTAGGCTCACTTGACATCTATTTATTTATGTATTTATTTATTTTTGACGGTTCGCGGAGGCGATGACGCTCCGCGCGGGTAAACGGCGGGAGTAACTGTGACTCTCTTAAGGTAGGCTCACTTGACATCTATTTATTTATGTATTTATTTATTTTTGACGGTTCGCGGAGGCGATGACGCTCCGCGCGGGTAAACGGCGGGAGTAACTGTGACTCTCTTAAGGTAGGCTCACTTGACATCTATTTATTTATGTATTTATTTATTTTTGACGGTTCGCGGAGGCGATGACGCTCCGCGCGGGTAAACGGCGGGAGTAACTGTGACTCTCTTAAGGTAGGCTCACTTGACATCTATTTATTTATGTATTTATTTATTTTTGACGGTTCGCGGAGGCGATGACGCTCCGCGCGGGTAAACGGCGGGAGTAACTGTGACTCTCTTAAGGTAGGCTCACTTGACATCTATTTATTTATGTATTTATTTATTTTTGACGGTTCGCGGAGGCGATGACGCTCCGCGCGGGTAAACGGCGGGAGTAACTGTGACTCTCTTAAGGTAGGCTCACTTGACATTTATTTATTTATGAATTTATTTATTTTTGACGGTTCGCGGAGGCGATGACGCTCCGCGCGGGTAAACGGCGGGAGTAACTGTGACTCTCTTAAGGTAGCCTGACTCGACGTCTTTTTCAACGGTGGCTGGAGGACCCGGGCGGTTCTCGGGGGTGCGTCGCTCCTCACTTTTGACGCCCGAGGAGGCTCCCGGCACCTCGGCTACGCGTTTTCGGCGGCCCGCTGAGCTTCCAGAAGACCTCCAGCCGGTTCTCCCGGTGCTTTCCTCCTCACGTTTTAAGCCGGCCGAGGCTCCCGGCACCCCGGCCAAGCGTTTCCCACGGCCCGCTGAGCTTCCAGGGGACCTCCGGCCGGTTCTCCGCGCGCTTTCCTCCTCACTTTTAAGCCGGCCGAGGCTTCCGGCACCCCGGCCAAGCGTTTCCCACGTCCCGCTGAGCTTCCAGGGGACCTCCGGCCGGTTCTCCGCGCGCTTTCCTCCTCACATTTTAAGCCGGCCGAGGCTCCAGGCACCCCGGCTAAGCTTTCTCCACGGCCCGCTGAGCTTCCAGGGGACCTCCGGCCGGTTCTCCGCGCGCTTTCCTCCTCACTTTTAAGCCGGCCGAGGCTTCCGGCACCCCGGCCAAGCCTTTCCCACGGCCCGCTGAGCTTCCAGGGGACATCCAGCCGGTTCTCCGCGCGCCCCCCTCCTAACTCGACGCCCGAGGAGGCTCCAGGCACCCCGGCCGAGCCTTTTCGGCGGCCCGCTGATCTCCCGGAGGTCGCAACGGGGAATTGCCTCCCTCTCGCGGACACGGCGCGTAAATGCACCGCCTCTCGCACTTTGCGCACACTCACTCGCATCGCTACGCCTCCCGTGGCACTTTAAGCGACCGGGACCACCGCGAGCGCGGGCGATGACTAAGAGGCTCCCCGGCCGGCCTCGCGGAGCTCCGACGCTCCCCCGCGGGACTTCCGGCGGCCGGCCGGAGCCTCGGCACGGCTGCCGCACTCCCTAATAACACCCCGCGGACCCCCGCGAGCCGAACGCTCGCTGCCGCGGGCGACCCGTGCCAAGGCGGACGCGTGACGGCGCGGGAGCCCTCGGCACTATATCACGGTCACGTATGTAGTCAAATCGTGTAAAATCACCGTTAGTTTATTCATAATATAGGTAATAATTAAATAAATATTAACATCGCGTATATCATTAATAAACACATGTATGTATTTATTTAATAATTAAATAAATATTAACATCGCGTATAATCATGCGCAATACTTCGTGGCCGACCGGGGAACCGGCGAAGGCGGACGCATCGCGGCGCGAGAGCCGTTGGCACTTTGGAAAAATAAATAAATAAATAAATAAATAAATAATAATTCGCCGACCGGGCTCCGGGGGGAGAGGCCGATTTTTGGCCGTTCGTGGCCGACCGGGGAACCGGCGAAGGCGGACGCATCGCGGCGCGAGAGCCGTTGGCACTTTGGAAAAATAAATAAATAAATAAATAAATAATTCGCCGACCGGGCTCCGGGGCAAGAGGCCGAATTTTCGCTCGTTCGGGCCGACCGGGGAACCGGCGAAGGCGGACGCAGCGCGGCGCGAGAGCCGTTGGCACTTTGAAAAAAAAAAAAAAAAAAAAAATTCGCCCACCGGGCTCCGGGGGAAGAGGCCGGCTTTTCGCCGTTCGCGGCCGACCGGGGAACCGGCGAAAGCGGACGCGCTCTCTAACGAGCCCCGCCGGCCGGAGGAAGTGCGCCCTCTGGCGGACACGCCGTTGTAAATGAATGGGGTTTGGCACTTAGTGCATTTTTCGCCCAAGTCGAAGCGCGCTCCGGGCGAGGAGGCCGGATTCTCGCCACCCGTGGCCGGCCGGGGAACCGGCCAAGGCGGACGCGCTCTCTAACGAGCCCCGCCGGCCGGAGGAAGTGCGCCCTCTGGCGGACACGCCGTTGTAAATGAATGGGGTTTGGCACTTGGTGCATTTTTCGCCCAAGTCGAAGCGCGCTCCGGGCGAGGAGGCCGGATTCTCGCCACCCGTGGCCGGCCGGGGAACCGGCGAAGGCGGATAGGCTTTCACGGAGGATCCGCCGGCTGGTCCGCGGGCCGATTAGGGTCCCGCGAGTGAGCGGTGGCGGTCCGGAATCCAGGCCGGCCAGGAGGCACCGCCAGGCGGATAGGCTTTCACGGAGGAGCCGCCGGCTGGTCCGCGGGCCGTTTAGGGTCCCGCGAGTGAGCGGTGGCGGTCCGGAATCCAGGCCGGCCAGGAGGCACCGCCAGGCGGATAGGCTTTCACGGAGGACCCGCCGGCTGGTCCGCGGGCCGTTTAGGGTCCCGCGAGTGAGCGGTCGCGGTCCGGAATCCAGGCCGGCCAGGAGGCACCGCCAGGCGGATAGGCTTTCACGGAGGACCCGCCGGCTGGTCCGCGGGCCGTTTAGGCTCCCGTAAGTTAGCGGTCGCGGTCCGGAATACAGGCCGTCCAGGAGGCACTGCCAGGCGGATACACTCTCTAACGAGCCCCGCCGGCTGGTCCGCCGGGGGAAGTGCGCCCTCTGGCGGACACGCCGTTGTAAATGAATGGGGTTTGGCACTTAGTGCATTTTTCGACCAGCGGCAACGCAGGCTGACGGGCGGCCGCTTCCACGGGCCGGTACTACTCTACGGAGGCGCTAGCCGCCTCCGGTGGGGGCCGTGTGATCTCGCTGGATGCCCGAGGACCTTCCGCGAGGCCCGGCCGCAGCTTTTACGCGCGCCCGGTCCTATTACCTGGTGGAAGCTGGAGGCCGGGGCTCCGCAGCTCGCCGCCCGGGGACCTTCCGCGAGGCCCGGCCGCAGCTTTTACGCACCACCGCTGCTATTCTCTGGCTCCGGCTTCGTCCCGGAGGGTGCTTGGGGAACGGCGGCGCACACCGCGAACGGCCGGTGGCGGTCGGCTGGTGGCGGTCGGCTGGTGGCTGTCGGCTGGTGGCGGTCGGGGGTGGCGCTTGGGGATGGCGCTTGGGGATGGTGGCTGTCGGCTGGTGGCGGTCGGCTGGTGGCGGTCGGCTGGTGGCGGTCGGCTGGTGGCGGTCGGGGGTGGCGCTTGGGGATGGCGCTTGGGGATGGTGGCTGTCGGCTGGTGGCGGTCGGCTGGTGGCGGTCGGGGGGTGGCGGTCGGGGATGGCGCTTGGGGATGGTGGCTGTCGCCTTGTGGCGGTCGGCTGGTGGCGGTCGCCTTGTGGCGGTCGCCTTGTGGCGGTCGGGGATGGCGCTTGGGGATGGTGGCTGTCGCCTTGTGGCGGTCGGCTGGTGGCGGTCGCCTTGTGGCGGTCGCCTTGTGGCGGTCGGGGATGGCGCTTGGGGATGGTGGCTGTCGCCTTGTGGCGGTCGGCTGGTGGCGGTCGGCTGGTGGCGGTCGGGGGGTGGCGGTCGGGGATGGCGCTTGGGGATGGTGGCTGTCGCCTTGTGGCGGTCGGGGGGTGGCGGTCGGG
>NW_026061440.1:25000-31299 GCF_024217435.2 Syngnathus scovelli
ACCTCCCTCCTTGGATGACCTTCTACCCTTGACGGGCCATTCGCAGATTTTTGCCCGGCCTGTGTTTAAGGAGGCGGCCGGTACCTCCCTCCTTGGATGACCCACTACCCTTGACGGGCCCATTCGCAGATTTTTGCCCGGCCTGTGTTTAGGGAGGCGACCGGTCCTCCGTAGCTTGATCGGATTTCCCTTCCGGCCTGTGTTTAAGGAGGCGGCCGGTCCTCCGTAGCTTGATCGGATTTCCCTTCCAGCCTGTGTTTAAGGAGGCGGCTGGTCCTCCCCGGTCGGTTGCCAAGCGACCGGGACCCGCAAGTGGGCAGGAACCGTCCACCCAACGCCGGCGAGCCGGGGCCGGTGGGGGCCCTACCAAGGCGGGTCTAACTTCAGGCGGTGCAAACGGGGGAGGGGGGTAAGGACGGCTGCCGGGAGCAGACAGCCGTCCCCGGGAGGGGGTAGTAGCTTCGCGGCGGCCGCCGGGAGCAGACGGCCGTCCGCGGATTCTGCCAATGCCTGTAGGACTTTGAATATTTCACAGCCGTGCTGTGGCACTTAGAAAATTTTTCAGAGATGTGGCACTTAGAAAGTTTTTCAGAGATGTGGCACTTAGAAAGTTTTTCAGAGATGTGGCACTTAGAAAGTTTTTCAGAGATGTGGCACTTTGAACATTTTTGAGAGATGTGGCACTTTGAAAATTTTTGAGAAATGTGGCACTTTGAAAATTTTTGAGAAATGTGGCACTTTGAAAATTTTTGAGAAATGTGGCACTTAGAAAATTTTCTCTCTCTCTCTGGAAGTGCCGTGCCTTCTTCAGTTCTGCTATCCGAGCAGGGGACGCTTGCTGGCGGCCGTTACCAGCGCTCGGACCAGGCCCAATTGATTTGCATGGAAAACAATTGCGTCCCCCATGCTCGTTCTGACTATATTTTGCGAAAGGGGGGTAAAGTGATGAGTACACTAAGTGGGGGGACCAACCCATGTACTCTAGAAAAAGTACATGGGTTGACAAAAGACCAGTTCGTACTGCACCCCTGGTACCCAAACCCCTGGTACCTTTAGGCACTTAGAAAAATTTCGCCCAAATTTGGAGGTCGCTCCAGGGGAAGAGGCCGAATTTTCGCCTATTACGGCCGACCGCGGGAACCAGCCGAGGCGGACGCTTTTCGGCGCAAGAGCCGTTGGCACTTAGAAAATATTCGCTAAACTTCAAAGGACCTCCAGGGGAAGAGGCCGAATTGTCACTTTTTCTGGCCGACATCGGGAACCAGCCGAGTCGGACTCTTTACGGCGGAGCAGCCGTTGGCACTTAGAAAATATTCGCCAAACTCGGCCGGACTTCCAGGGGAAGAGGCCGAATTGTCACTTGTTCTGCCCGACATCGGGAACCAGCCGAGTCGGACACTTTAAGGCGGAGCAGCCGTTGGCACTTAGAAAATATTCGCCAAACTTGAACGGACCTCCAGGGGAAGAGGCCGAATTTTCACCTGTTCTGGCCGACATCGGGAACCAGCCGAGTCGGACGCTTTTCGGCGCAAGAGCCGTTGGAACTTAGAAAATATTCGCTAAACTTCAAAGGACCTCCAGGGGAAGAGGCCGAATTGTCACTTGTTCTGGCCGACATCGGGAACCAGCCGAGTCGGACTCTTTACGGCGGAGCAGCCGTTGGCACTTAGAAAATATTCGCCAAACTCGGCCGGACTTCCAGGGGAAGAGGCCGAATTGTCACTTGTTCTGCCCGACATCGGGAACCAGCCGAGTCGGACACTTTAAGGCGGAGCAGCCGTTGGCACTTAGAAAATATTCGCCAAACTTGAACGGACCTCCAGGGGAAGAGGCCGAATTTTCACCTGTTCTGGCCGACATCGGGAACCAGCCGAGTCGGACGCTTTAAGGCGGAGCAGCCGTTGGCACTTAGAAAATATTCGTTAAACTTGAAAGGACCTCCAGGGGAAGAGGCCGAATTGTCACTTGTTCTGGCCGACATCGGGAACCAGCCGAGTCGGACGCTTTAAGGCGGAGCAGCCGTCGGCACTTAGAAAATATTCGTTAAACTTGAAAAGACCTCCAGGGGAAGAGGCCGAATTGTCACTTGTTCTGGCCGACATCGGGAACCAGACGAGTCGGGCCCTTTAAGGCTGAGCAGCCCTTGGCACTTAGGAAATATTTGCCTTAACTCGGCCGGACTTCCAGGGGAAGAGGCCGGATTTTCACTTGTTCTGGCCAACATCGGGAACCAGCCGAGTCGGACACTTAAAGGCTGAGCAGCCGTTGGCACTTAGGAAATATTTGCCTTAACTCGGCCGGACTTCCAGGGGAAGAGGCCGGATTTTCACTTGTTCTGGCCGACATCGGGAACCAGCCGAGTCGGACACTTTAAGGCTGAGCAGCCGTTGGCACTTAGGAAATATTTGCCTTAACTCGGCCGGACTTCCAGGGGAAGAGGCCGATTTTTCACTTGTTCTGGCCGACCGGGGGAACCAGCCGAGTCGGACACTTTACGGCGGAGCAGCCGTTGGCACTTAGGAAATATTCGCCAAAATGTTCCGGACCTCCAGGGGAAGAGGCCAAATTTTCACTTGTTCTGGCCGACCGGGTGAACCGGCCGAGGCGGACACTTTACGGCGGAGCAGCCGTTGGCACTTAGGAAATATTCGCCAAAATGTTCCGGACCTCCAGGGGAAGAGGCCAAATTTTCACTTGTTCTGGCCGACCGGGTGAACCGGCCGAGGCGGACACTTTACGGCGGAGCAGCCGTTGGCACTTAGGAAATATTCGCCAAAATGTTCCGGACCTCCAGGGGAAGAGGCCGAATTTTCACTTGTTCTGGCCGACCGGGGGAACCAGCCGAGGCGGACACTTTACGGCGGAGCAGCCGTTGGCACTTAGGAAATATTCGCCAAAATGTTCCGGACCTCCAGGGGAAGAGGCCGAATTTTCGCTCGTTCGGGCCGACCGGGAGAACCAGCCGAGGCGGACACTTTACGGCGGTTGAGCCGTTGGCACTTAGAAATTATTCAGACTTCCATCAAACACACATCGGCCTTTTGCCGTCACTGCCCGGGATGGGCACCGTGGTAGCTCGGACAGTTCGCGTGACAGCTTCCGCTGGCACTTAGACAATTTTTAAAATGAAAATAAACAGTTCTGCACATACGTGCCGACTATATTTTGCGAAATGGGGGTAAAGTGATGAGTACACTAAGTGGGGGGACCAAGTACATAAAGCCCACCCCTGGTACCTCAGAGAGGCCGAATTGACACATTTTGTGTCCGACCGCGGGAACCAGCCGAGGCGGACGCTTTTCGGCGCAAGAGCCGTTGGCACTTAGAAAATATTCGTTAATCTTGAACGGACCTCCAGGGGAAGAGGCCGAATTTTCACTTGTTCTGGCCGACATCGGGAACCAGCCGAGGCGGACGCTTTTCGGCGCAAGAGCCGTTGGCACTTAGAAAATATTCGTTAATCGTGAACGGACCTCCAGGGGAAGAGGCCGAATTTTCACTTGTTCTGGCCGACATCGGGAACCAGCCGAGGCGGACGCTTTTCGGCGCAAGAGCCGTTGGCACTTAGAAAATATTCGTTAATCTTGAACGGACCTCCAGGGGAAGAGGCCGAATTTTCACTTGTTCTGGCCGACATCGGGAACCAGCCGAAGCGGACGCTTTACGGCGGAGCAGCCGTTGGCACTTAGAAAATATTCGTTAATCTTGAACGGACCTCCAGGGGAAGAGGCCGAATTTTCACTTGTTCTGGCCGACATCGGGAACCAGCCGAGTCGGACGCTTTTCGGCGCAAGAGCCGTTGGCACTTAGAAAATATTCGTTAATCTTGAACGGACCTCCAGGGGAAGAGGCCGAATTTTCACTTGTTCTGGCCGACATCGGGAACCAGCCGAGTCGGACTCTTTACGGCGGAACAGCCGTTGGCACTTAGGAAATATTCGCCGAACTCGGCCGGACTTCCAGGGGAAGAGGCCGAATTTTCACTTGTTCTGGCCGACATCGGGAACCAGCCGAGGCGGACGCTTTTCGGCGCAAGAGCCGTTGGCACTTAGAAAATATTCGTTAATCTTGAACGGACCTCCAGGGGAAGAGGCCGAATTTTCGCTCGTTCGGGCCGACCGGAGGAACCAGCCGGGTCGGACACGTTACGGCGCAACAGCCGTTGGCACTTTGAAAATATTCGCCAAAATGTTCCGGACCTCCAGGGGAAGAGGCCGTATTTTCGCTCGTTCGGGCCGACCGGAGGAACCGGCCGGGTCGGACACGTTACGGCGCAACAGCCGTTAGCACTTAGAAATTATTCGTTAAACTTGAACGGACCTCCAGGGTTAAGAGGCCGAATTTTCGCTCGTTCGGGCCGACCGGAGGAACCAGCCGGGTCGGACACTTTACGGCCCAACAGCCGTTGGCACTTTGAAAATATTCGCCAAAGTCGTCCGGACCTCCAGGGGAAGAGGCCGAATTTTCGCTCGTTCGGGCCGACCGGAGGAACCAGCCGGGTCGGACACTTTACGGCGGAACGGCCGTTGGCACTTTGAAAATATTCGCCAAAATGTTCCGGACCTCCAGGGGAAGAGGCCGAATTTTCGCTCGTTCGGGCCGACCGGAGGAACCGGCCGGGTCGGACACGTTACGGCGCAACAGCCGTTGGCACTTTGAAAATATTCGCCAAAATGTTCCGGACCTCCAGGGGAAGAGGCCGAATTTTCGCTCGTTCGGGCCGACCGGAGGAACCAGCCGGGTCGGACACTTTACGGCCCAACAGCCGTTGGCACTTTGAAAATATTCGCCAAAGTCGTCCGGACCTCCAGGGGAAGAGGCCGAATTTTCGCTCGTTCAGGCCGACCGGAGGAACCAGCCGGGTCGGACACGTTACGGCGCAACAGCCGTTCGCACTTAGAAAATATTCGCCAAAGTCGTCCGGACCTCCAGGGGAAGAGGCCGAATTTTCGCTCGTTCGGGCCGACCGGAGGAACCAGCCGGGTCGGACACGTTACGGCGGAACAGCCGTTGGCACTTTGAAAATATTCGCCAAAATGTTCCGGACCTCCAGGGGAAGAGGCCGAATTTTCGCTCGTTCGGGCCGACCGGGAGAACCAGCCGAGGCGGACACTTTACGGCGGTTGAGCCGTTGGCACTTAGAAATTATTCAGACTTCCATCAAACACACATCGGCCTTTTGCCGTCACTGCCCGGGATGGGCACCGTGGTAGCTCGGACAGTTCGTGTGACAGCTTCCGCTGGCACTTAGAAAATTTTTAAAATGAAAATAAACAGTTCTGCACATACGTGCCGACTATATTTTGCGAAAGGGGGGTAAAGTGATGAGTACACTAACTGGGGGGACCAAGTACATAAAGCCTACCCCTGGTACCTCAGAGAGGCCGAATTTTCGAATTCTGAGGCCGAGCTGGGGAACCAGACGAGGCGGACACTTTTCCGAGCGAGAGCCGATGGCACTTAGAAAATTTTCGGCTAAGTCGGCAGGACTTCCAGAGCGAGAGGCCGAATATTCGTCATCTGTGGCCGACCGGGGAACCAGCGAAGGCGGATAGGCGGTCACGGAGGTCCCGCCGGCTGGTCCGCGGGCCAATTTGGGTCCCGTAATTTAGCGGTCGCGGTCCGGAATCCACGCCGAGCGGGGAACCAGCGGAGGCGGAATAGGCGGTCACGGAGGTCCCGCCGGCTGGTCCGCGGGCCAATTGGGGGTCCCGTAAGTTAGCGGTCGCGGCCCGGAATTCGCGCCGGCCGGGGGAACCAGCGCAGGCGGATAGGCGGTCACGGAGGTCCCGCCGGCTGGTCCGCGGGCCAATCGGGGTCCCGTAAGTTAGCGGTCGCGGCCCGGAATTCGCGCCGGCCGGGGGAACCAGCGCAGGCGGATAGGCGGTCACGGAGGTCCCGCCGGCTGGTCCGCGGGCCAATCGGGGTCCCGTAAGTTAGCGGTCGCGGCCCGGAATTCGCGCCGGCCGGGGAACCAGCGCAGGCGGATAGGCCGGTCACGGAGGTCCCGCCGGCTGGTCCGCGGGCCAATCGGGGTCCCGTAAGTTAGCGGTCGCGGCCCGGAATTCGCGCCGGCCGGGGAACCAGCGCAGGCGGATAGGCGGTCACGGAGGTCCCGCCGGCTGGTCCGCGGGCCAATCGGGGTCCCGTAAGTTAGCGGTCGCGGCCCGGAATTCGCGCCGGCCGGGGAACCAGCGCAGGCGGATAGGCGGTCACGGAGGTCCCGCCGGCTGGTCCGCGGGGCCAATCGGGGTCCCGTAAGTTAGCGGTCGCGGCCCGGAATTCGCGCCGGCCGGGGA
>NW_026061441.1:10000-25000 GCF_024217435.2 Syngnathus scovelli
GCAACGTCCCCCTCCTGCGGTGACAAAAAAAATCCACCCCTGGTACCTAAAAATTTCTCCAGCGGCGGGCCCCTGGCCTAAACTTTCTCCGGCCCGCGCAACACGCACTTTCCGTCGGACACGGACGGAGGCAACGTCCCCCTCCTGCGGTGACAAAAAAAATCCACCCCTGGTACCTAAAAATTTCTCCAGCGGCGGGCCCCTGGCCTAAATTTTCTCCGGCCCGCGCAACACGCACTTTGCGCCGGACGCCGGTCCCAAACCACCACCGCCGACCGCCACAAGGCGACAGCCACCATCCCCAAGCGCCATCCCCGACCGCCACAAGGCGACCGCCACAAGGCGACCGCCACAAGGCGACAGCCACCATCCCCAAGCGCCATCCCCGACCGCCACAAGGCGACCGCCACCAGCCGACCGCCACAAGGCGACAGCCACCATCCCCAAGCGCCATCCCCAAGCGCCACCCCCGACCGCCACCAGCCGACCGCCACCAGCCGACCGCCACCAGCCGACCGCCACCAGCCGACAGCCACCATCCCCAAGCGCCACCCCCGACCGCCGCCCCCCGACCGCCACAAGGCGACCGCCACCAGCCGACCGCCACAAGGCGACAGCCACCATCCCCAAGCGCCACCCCCGACCGCCACCCCCCGACCGCCACCAGCCGACCGCCACCAGCCGACCGCCACCAGCCGACCGCCACAAGGCGACAGCCACCATCCCCAAGCGCCATCCCCGACCGCCACCCCCCGACCGCCACAAGGCGACAGCCACCATCCCCAAGCGCCATCCCCGACCGCCACCCCCCGACCGCCACCAGCCGACCGCCACCAGCCGACCGCCACAAGGCGACAGCCACCATCCCCAAGCGCCATCCCCGACCGCCACAAGGCGACCGCCACAAGGCGACCGCCACCAGCCGACCGCCACAAGGCGACAGCCACCATCCCCAAGCGCCATCCCCGACCGCCACAAGGCGACCGCCACAAGGCGACCGCCACCAGCCGACCGCCACAAGGCGACAGCCACCATCCCCAAGCGCCATCCCCGACCGCCACCCCCCGACCGCCACCAGCCGACCGCCACCAGCCGACAGCCACCATCCCCAAGCGCCATCCCCAAGCGCCACCCCCGACCGCCACCAGCCGACCGCCACCAGCCGACCGCCACCAGCCGACCGCCACCAGCCGACAGCCACCATCCCCAAGCGCCATCCCCAAGCGCCACCCCCGACCGCCACCAGCCGACAGCCACCAGCCGACCGCCACCAGCCGACCGCCACCGGCCGTTCGCGGTGTGCGCCGCCGTTCCCCAAGCACCCTCCGGGACGAAGCCGGAGCCAGAGAATAGCAGCGGTGGTGCGTAAAAGCTGCGGCCGGGCCTCGCGGAAGGTCCCCGGGCGGCGAGCTGCGGAGCCCCGGCCTCCAGCTTCCACCAGGTAATAGGACCGGGCGCGCGTAAAAGCTGCGGCCGGGCCTCGCGGAAGGTCCTCGGGCATCCAGCGAGATCACACGGCCCCCACCGGAGGCGGCTAGCGCCTCCGTAGAGTAGTACCGGCCCGTGGAAGCGGCCGCCCGTCAGCCTGCGTTGCCGCTGGTCGAAAAATGCACTAAGTGCCAAACCCCATTCATTTACAACGGCGTGTCCGCCAGAGGGCGCACTTCCCCCGGCGGACCAGCCGGCGGGGCTCGTTAGAGAGTGTATCCGCCTGGCAGTGCCTCCTGGACGGCCTGTATTCCGGACCGCGACCGCTAACTTACGGGAGCCTAAACGGCCCGCGGACCAGCCGGCGGGTCCTCCGTGAAAGCCTATCCGCCTGGCGGTGCCTCCTGGCCGGCCTGGATTCCGGACCGCGACCGCTCACTCGCGGGACCCTAAACGGCCCGCGGACCAGCCGGCGGGTCCTCCGTGAAAGCCTATCCGCCTGGCGGTGCCTCCTGGCCGGCCTGGATTCCGGACCGCCACCGCTCACTCGCGGGACCCTAAACGGCCCGCGGACCAGCCGGCGGCTCCTCCGTGAAAGCCTATCCGCCTGGCGGTGCCTCCTGGCCGGCCTGGATTCCGGACCGCCACCGCTCACTCGCGGGACCCTAATCGGCCCGCGGACCAGCCGGCGGATCCTCCGTGAAAGCCTATCCGCCTTCGCCGGTTCCCCGGCCGGCCACGGGTGGCGAGAATCCGGCCTCCTCGCCCGGAGCGCGCTTCGACTTGGGCGAAAAATGCACCAAGTGCCAAACCCCATTCATTTACAACGGCGTGTCCGCCAGAGGGCGCACTTCCTCCGGCCGGCGGGGCTCGTTAGAGAGCGCGTCCGCCTTGGCCGGTTCCCCGGCCGGCCACGGGTGGCGAGAATCCGGCCTCCTCGCCCGGAGCGCGCTTCGACTTGGGCGAAAAATGCACTAAGTGCCAAACCCCATTCATTTACAACGGCGTGTCCGCCAGAGGGCGCACTTCCTCCGGCCGGCGGGGCTCGTTAGAGAGCGCGTCCGCTTTCGCCGGTTCCCCGGTCGGCCGCGAACGGCGAAAAGCCGGCCTCTTCCCCCGGAGCCCGGTGGGCGAATTTTTTTTTTTTTTTTTTTTTCAAAGTGCCAACGGCTCTCGCGCCGCGCTGCGTCCGCCTTCGCCGGTTCCCCGGTCGGCCCGAACGAGCGAAAATTCGGCCTCTTGCCCCGGAGCCCGGTCGGCGAATTATTTATTTATTTATTTATTTATTTTTCCAAAGTGCCAACGGCTCTCGCGCCGCGATGCGTCCGCCTTCGCCGGTTCCCCGGTCGGCCACGAACGGCCAAAAATCGGCCTCTCCCCCCGGAGCCCGGTCGGCGAATTATTATTTATTTATTTATTTATTTATTTATTTTTCCAAAGTGCCAACGGCTCTCGCGCCGCGATGCGTCCGCCTTCGCCGGTTCCCCGGTCGGCCACGAAGTATTGCGCATGATTATACGCGATGTTAATATTTATTTAATTATTAAATAAATACATACATGTGTTTATTAATGATATACGCGATGTTAATATTTATTTAATTATTACCTATATTATGAATAAACTAACGGTGATTTTACACGATTTGACTACATACGTGACCGTGATATAGTGCCGAGGGCTCCCGCGCCGTCACGCGTCCGCCTTGGCACGGGTCGCCCGCGGCAGCGAGCGTTCGGCTCGCGGGGGTCCGCGGGGTGTTATTAGGGAGTGCGGCAGCCGTGCCGAGGCTCCGGCCGGCCGCCGGAAGTCCCGCGGGGGAGCGTCGGAGCTCCGCGAGGCCGGCCGGGGAGCCTCTTAGTCATCGCCCGCGCTCGCGGTGGTCCCGGTCGCTTAAAGTGCCACGGGAGGCGTAGCGATGCGAGTGAGTGTGCGCAAAGTGCGAGAGGCGGTGCATTTACGCGCCGTGTCCGCGAGAGGGAGGCAATTCCCCGTTGCGACCTCCGGGAGATCAGCGGGCCGCCGAAAAGGCTCGGCCGGGGTGCCTGGAGCCTCCTCGGGCGTCGAGTTAGGAGGGGGGCGCGCGGAGAACCGGCTGGATGTCCCCTGGAAGCTCAGCGGGCCGTGGGAAAGGCTTGGCCGGGGTGCCGGAAGCCTCGGCCGGCTTAAAAGTGAGGAGGAAAGCGCGCGGAGAACCGGCCGGAGGTCCCCTGGAAGCTCAGCGGGCCGTGGAGAAAGCTTAGCCGGGGTGCCTGGAGCCTCGGCCGGCTTAAAATGTGAGGAGGAAAGCGCGCGGAGAACCGGCCGGAGGTCCCCTGGAAGCTCAGCGGGACGTGGGAAACGCTTGGCCGGGGTGCCGGAAGCCTCGGCCGGCTTAAAAGTGAGGAGGAAAGCGCGCGGAGAACCGGCCGGAGGTCCCCTGGAAGCTCAGCGGGCCGTGGGAAACGCTTGGCCGGGGTGCCGGGAGCCTCGGCCGGCTTAAAACGTGAGGAGGAAAGCACCGGGAGAACCGGCTGGAGGTCTTCTGGAAGCTCAGCAGGCCGCCGAAAACGCGTAGCCGAGGTGCCGGGAGCCTCCTCGGGCGTCAAAAGTGAGGAGCGACGCACCCCCGAGAACCGCCCGGGTCCTCCAGCCACCGTTGAAAAAGACGTCGAGTCAGGCTACCTTAAGAGAGTCACAGTTACTCCCGCCGTTTACCCGCGCGGAGCGTCATCGCCTCCGCGAACCGTCAAAAATAAATAAATTCATAAATAAATAAATGTCAAGTGAGCCTACCTTAAGAGAGTCACAGTTACTCCCGCCGTTTACCCGCGCGGAGCGTCATCGCCTCCGCGAACCGTCAAAAATAAATAAATACATAAATAAATAGATGTCAAGTGAGCCTACCTTAAGAGAGTCACAGTTACTCCCGCCGTTTACCCGCGCGGAGCGTCATCGCCTCCGCGAACCGTCAAAAATAAATAAATACATAAATAAATAGATGTCAAGTGAGCCTACCTTAAGAGAGTCACAGTTACTCCCGCCGTTTACCCGCGCGGAGCGTCATCGCCTCCGCGAACCGTCAAAAATAAATAAATACATAAATAAATAGATGTCAAGTGAGCCTACCTTAAGAGAGTCACAGTTACTCCCGCCGTTTACCCGCGCGGAGCGTCATCGCCTCCGCGAACCGTCAAAAATAAATAAATACATAAATAAATAGATGTCAAGTGAGCCTACCTTAAGAGAGTCACAGTTACTCCCGCCGTTTACCCGCGCGGAGCGTCATCGCCTCCGCGAACCGTCAAAAATAAATAAATACATAAATAAATAGATGTCAAGTGAGCCTACCTTAAGAGAGTCACAGTTACTCCCGCCGTTTACCCGCGCGGAGCGTCATCGCCTCCGCGAACCGTCAAAAATAAATAAATACATAAATAAATAGATGTCAAGTGAGCCTACCTTAAGAGAGTCACAGTTACTCCCGCCGTTTACCCGCGCGGAGCGTCATCGCCTCCGCGAACCGTCAAAAATAAATAAATACATAAATAAATAGATGTCAAGTGAGCCTACCTTAAGAGAGTCACAGTTACTCCCGCCGTTTACCCGCGCGGAGCGTCATCGCCTCCGCGAACCGTCAAAAATAAATAAATACATAAATAAATAGATGTCAAGTGAGCCTACCTTAAGAGAGTCACAGTTACTCCCGCCGTTTACCCGCGCGGAGCGTCATCGCCTCCGCGAACCGTCAAAAATAAATAAATACATAAATAAATAGATGTCAAGTGAGCCTACCTTAAGAGAGTCACAGTTACTCCCGCCGTTTACCCGCGCGGAGCGTCATCGCCTCCGCGAACCGTCAAAAATAAATAAATACATAAATAAATAGATGTCAAGTGAGCCTACCTTAAGAGAGTCACAGTTACTCCCGCCGTTTACCCGCGCGGAGCGTCATCGCCTCCGCGAACCGTCAAAAATAAATAAATACATGAATAAATAGTCAAGTGAGCCTACCTTAAGAGAGTCGTAGTTACTCCCGCCGTTCGGCCGCTTAAAGTGCCACGGGAGGCGTAGCAATGCGAGTGAGTGTGCGCCAAGTGCGAGAGGCGGTGTATTTACTCGCCGTGTCCGCGAGAGGGAGGTAACTCCCCGTTGCGACCTCCGGGAGAGCAACGGGCCGCCGAAAACGCTCAGCCGAGGTGCTGGAAGCCTCGGCCGGCTCTCAAAGCGAGGCGCGAGGCACCGGGAGAACCGGCTGGAGGTACCCTGGAAGCTCAGCGGGCCGTGGGAAACGCTCAGCCGAGGTGCTGGAAGCCTCGGCCGGCTCACAAAGCGAGGCGCGAGGCACCGGGAGAACCGGCTGGAGGTCCCCTGGAAGCTCAGCGGGCCGTGGGAAACGCTCAGCCGAGGTGCTGGAAGCCTCGGCCGGCTCACAAAGCGAGGCGCGAGGCACCGGGAGAACCGGCCGGAGGTCCCCTGGAAGCTCAGCGGGCCGTGGAGAAAGCTTAGCCGGGGTGCCGGAAGCCTCGGCCGGCTTAAAATGTGAGGAGGAAACCGGCTGGACGTCTTCTGGAAGATCAGCGGGCCGTGGAAAATGCTAAGCCGAGGTGCTGGTTGTCGAATAAGGCTCCGCCATCTCGTAGAAGGTGCTAATAAAGTTCATATCCGCTCGGCTGGAGGTAATTGGCCCGCGGACCGGCCGGCGGGACCTCCGTGACAGCCTACCCGCCTGGCGGTGCCTCCTGGCCGGCGTGCATTCCGGGCCGCGACCGCTAACTTACGGGACCATAAATGGCCCGCGGACCAGCTGGCGGGACCTCCGTGACCGCCTATCCGCCTGGCGGTGCCTCCTGGCCGGCCTGGATTCCGGACCGCGACCGCTCACTCGCGGGACCCTAAATGGCCCGCGGACCAGCCGGCGGGACCTCCGTGACAGCCTATCCGCCTCCCGGTGGCTGCTGGCCGGCGCGGATTCCGGGCCGCGACCGCTAACTTACGGGACCCCAATTGGCCCGCGGACCAGCCGGCGGGACCCCCGTGACCGCCTATCCGCCTTGGCCGGTTCCCCGGCCGGCCACGGATGGCGAGAATCCGGCCTCCTCGCCCGGAGCGCTCGTCGGCTTCGGCGAAAAATGCACTAAGTGCCAAACCCCATTCATTTACAATGGCGTGTCCGCCAGAGGGCGCAGTTCCCCCCGCGGACCGGCCGGCGGGACCTCCGTGACAGCCTATCCGCCTGGCGGTGGCTGCGGGCCGGCGCGGATTCCGGGCCGCGACCGCTAACTTACGGGACCCCGATTGGCCCGCGGACCAGCCGGCGGGACCTCCGTGACCGCCTATCCGCCTGCGCTGGTTCCCCGGCCGGCGCGAATTCCGGGCCGCGACCGCTAACTTACGGGACCCCGATTGGCCCGCGGACCAGCCGGCGGGACCTCCGTGACCGCCTATCCGCCTGCGCTGGTTCCCCGGCCGGCGCGAATTCCGGGCCGCGACCGCTAACTTACGGGACCCCGATTGGCCCGCGGACCAGCCGGCGGGACCTCCGTGACCGCCTATCCGCCTGCGCTGGTTCCCCGGCCGGCGCGAATTCCGGGCCGCGACCGCTAACTTACGGGACCCCGATTGGCCCGCGGACCAGCCGGCGGGACCTCCGTGACCGCCTATCCGCCTGCGCTGGTTCCCCGGCCGGCGCGAATTCCGGGCCGCGACCGCTAACTTACGGGACCCCGATTGGCCCGCGGACCAGCCGGCGGGACCTCCGTGACCGCCTATCCGCCTGCGCTGGTTCCCCGGCCGGCGCGAATTCCGGGCCGCGACCGCTAACTTACGGGACCCCGATTGGCCCGCGGACCAGCCGGCGGGACCTCCGTGACCGCCTATCCGCCTGCGCTGGTTCCCCGGCCGGCGCGAATTCCGGGCCGCGACCGCTAACTTACGGGACCCCAATTGGCCCGCGGACCAGCCGGCGGGACCTCCGTGACCGCCTATCCGCCTCCGCTGGTTCCCCGCTCGGCGTGGATTCCGGACCGCGACCGCTAAATTACGGGACCCAAATTGGCCCGCGGACCAGCCGGCGGGACCTCCGTGACCGCCTATCCGCCTTCGCTGGTTCCCCGGTCGGCCACAGATGACGAATATTCGGCCTCTCGCTCTGGAAGTCCTGCCGACTTAGCCGAAAATTTTCTAAGTGCCATCGGCTCTCGCTCGGAAAAGTGTCCGCCTCGTCTGGTTCCCCAGCTCGGCCTCAGAATTCGAAAATTCGGCCTCTCTGAGGTACCAGGGGTAGGCTTTATGTACTTGGTCCCCCCAGTTAGTGTACTCATCACTTTACCCCCCTTTCGCAAAATATAGTCGGCACGTATGTGCAGAACTGTTTATTTTCATTTTAAAAATTTTCTAAGTGCCAGCGGAAGCTGTCACACGAACTGTCCGAGCTACCACGGTGCCCATCCCGGGCAGTGACGGCAAAAGGCCGATGTGTGTTTGATGGAAGTCTGAATAATTTCTAAGTGCCAACGGCTCAACCGCCGTAAAGTGTCCGCCTCGGCTGGTTCTCCCGGTCGGCCCGAACGAGCGAAAATTCGGCCTCTTCCCCTGGAGGTCCGGAACATTTTGGCGAATATTTTCAAAGTGCCAACGGCTGTTCCGCCGTAACGTGTCCGACCCGGCTGGTTCCTCCGGTCGGCCCGAACGAGCGAAAATTCGGCCTCTTCCCCTGGAGGTCCGGACGACTTTGGCGAATATTTTCTAAGTGCGAACGGCTGTTGCGCCGTAACGTGTCCGACCCGGCTGGTTCCTCCGGTCGGCCTGAACGAGCGAAAATTCGGCCTCTTCCCCTGGAGGTCCGGACGACTTTGGCGAATATTTTCAAAGTGCCAACGGCTGTTGGGCCGTAAAGTGTCCGACCCGGCTGGTTCCTCCGGTCGGCCCGAACGAGCGAAAATTCGGCCTCTTCCCCTGGAGGTCCGGAACATTTTGGCGAATATTTTCAAAGTGCCAACGGCTGTTGCGCCGTAACGTGTCCGACCCGGCCGGTTCCTCCGGTCGGCCCGAACGAGCGAAAATTCGGCCTCTTCCCCTGGAGGTCCGGAACATTTTGGCGAATATTTTCAAAGTGCCAACGGCCGTTCCGCCGTAAAGTGTCCGACCCGGCTGGTTCCTCCGGTCGGCCCGAACGAGCGAAAATTCGGCCTCTTCCCCTGGAGGTCCGGACGACTTTGGCGAATATTTTCAAAGTGCCAACGGCTGTTGGGCCGTAAAGTGTCCGACCCGGCTGGTTCCTCCGGTCGGCCCGAACGAGCGAAAATTCGGCCTCTTAACCCTGGAGGTCCGTTCAAGTTTAACGAATAATTTCTAAGTGCTAACGGCTGTTGCGCCGTAACGTGTCCGACCCGGCCGGTTCCTCCGGTCGGCCCGAACGAGCGAAAATACGGCCTCTTCCCCTGGAGGTCCGGAACATTTTGGCGAATATTTTCAAAGTGCCAACGGCTGTTGCGCCGTAACGTGTCCGACCCGGCTGGTTCCTCCGGTCGGCCCGAACGAGCGAAAATTCGGCCTCTTCCCCTGGAGGTCCGGAACATTTTGGCGAATATTTTCTAAGTGCCATCGGCTCTTCCGCCGTAAGGTGTCCGACTCGGCCGGTTCCTCCGGTCGGCCCGAACGAGCGAAAATTCGGCCTCTTCCCCTGGAGGTCCTGTCAAGTTTAACGAATATTTTCTAAGTGCCATCGGCTCTTCCGCCGTAAGGTGTCCGACTCGGCCGGTTCCTCCGGTCGGCCTGAACAAGTGAAAATTCGGCCTCTTCCCCTGGAGGTCCGGAACATTTTGGCGAATATTTTCTAAGTGCCATCGGCTCTTCCGCCGTAAGGTGTCCGACTCGGCCGGTTCCTCCGGTCGGCCTGAACGAGCGAAAATTCGGCCTCTTCCCCTGGAGGTCCTGTCAAGTTTAACGAATATTTTCTAAGTGCCATCGGCTCTTCCGCCGTAAAGCGTCCGACTCGGCTGGTTCCCGATGTCGGCCAGAACAAGTGGAAATTCGGCCTCTTCCCCTGGAGGTCAGTTGAAGTTTAACGAATATTTTCAAAGTGCCAACGGCTGCTCCGCCGTAAAGCGTCCGACTCGGCTGGTTCCCGATGTCGGCCAGAACAAGTGAAAATTCGGCCTCTTCCCCTGGAGGTCCGTTCAAGATTAACGAATATTTTCTAAGTGCCAACGGCTGCTCCGCCGTAAAGCGTCCGACTCGGCTGGTTCCCGATGTCGGCCAGAATAAGTGGAAATTCGGCCTCTTCCCCTGGAGGTCCGTTCAAGATTAACGAATATTTTCTAAGTGCCAACGGCTCTTGCGCCGAAAAGCGTCCGACTCGGCTGGTTCCCGATGTCGGCCAGAACAAGTGAAAAATCGGCCTCTTCCCCTGGAGGTCAGTTGAAGTTTAACGAATATTTTCTAAGTGCCATCGGCTCTTCCGCCGTAAGGTGTCCGACTCGGCTGGTTCCCGATGTCGGCCAGAAAAAGTGACAATTCGGCCTCTTCCCCTGGAGGTCCTTTGAAGTTTAGCGAATATTTTCTAAGTGCCAACGGCTCTTGCGCCGAAAAGCGTCCGCCTCGGCTGGTTCCCGCGGTCGGACACAAAATGTGTCAATTCGGCCTCTCTGAGGTACCAGGGGTAGGCTTTATGTACTTGGTCCCCCCACTTAGTGTACTCATCACTTTACCCCCCTTTCGCAAAATATAGTCGGCACGTATGTGCAGAACTGTTTATTTTCATTTTAAAAATTGTCTAAGTGCCAGCGGAAGCTGTCAAACGAACTGTCCGAGCTACCACGGTGCCCATCCCGGGCAGTGACGGCAAAAGGCCGATGTGTGTTTATGGAAGTCTGAATAATTTCTAAGTGCCAACGGCTCAACCGCCGTAAAGTGTCCGCCTCGGCCGGTTCCCCCGGTCGGCCAGAACGAGTGAAAATTCGGCCTCTTTCCCTGGAGGTCCGGAACATTTTGGCGAATATTTCCTAAGTGCCAACGGCTGCTCCGCCGTAAAGTGTCCGCCTCGGCTGGTTCCCCCGGTCGGCCAGAACAAGTGAAAATTCGGCCTCTTCCCCTGGAGGTCCGGAACATTTTGGCGAATATTTCCTAAGTGCCAACGGCTGCTCCGCCGTAAAGTGTCCGCCTCGGCCGGTTCACCCGGTCGGCCAGAACAAGTGAAAATTTGGCCTCTTCCCCTGGAGGTCCGGAACATTTTGGCGAATATTTCCTAAGTGCCAACGGCTGCTCCGCCGTAAAGTGTCCGACTCGGCTGGTTCCCCCGGTCGGCCAGAACAAGTGAAAAATCGGCCTCTTCCCCTGGAAGTCCGGCCGACTTAAGGCGAATATTTCCTAAGTGCCAACGGCTGTTCCGCCGTAAAGAGTCCGACTCGGCTGGTTCCCGATATCGGCCAGAACAAGTGAAAATTCGGCCTCTTCCCCTGGAAGTCCGGCCGAGTTAAGGCAAATATTTCCTAAGTGCCAACGGCTGCTCCGCCGTAAAGCGTCCGACTCGGCTGGTTCCCGATGTCGGCCAGAACAAGTGGACATTCGGCCTCTTCCCCTGGAAGTCCGGCCAAGTTTGGCGAATATTTCCTAAGTGCCAACGGCTGCTCCGCCGTAAAGTGTCCGACTCGGCTGGTTCCCGATGTCGGCCAGAACAAGTGAATATTCGGCCTCTTCCCCTGGAGGTCCGGAACATTTTGGCAAATATTTCCTAAGTGCCAACGGCTGCTCCGCCGTAAAGAGTCCGACTCGGCTGGTTCCCGATGTCGGCCAGAACAAGTGAAAATTCGGCCTCTTCCCCTGGAAGTCCGGCCGAGTTCGGCGAATATTTCCTAAGTGCCAACGGCTGTTCCGCCGTAAAGAGTCCGACTCGGCTGGTTCCCGATGTCGGCCAGAACAAGTGAAAATTCGGCCTCTTCCCCTGGAGGTCCGTTCAAGATTAACGAATATTTTCTAAGTGCCAACGGCTCTTGCGCCGAAAAGCGTCCGACTCGGCTGGTTCCCGATGTCGGCCAGAACAAGTGAAAATTCGGCCTCTTCCCCTGGAGGTCCGTTCAAGATTAACGAATATTTTCTAAGTGCCAACGGCTGCTCCGCCGTAAAGCGTCCGCTTCGGCTGGTTCCCGATGTCGGCCAGAACAAGTGAAAATTCGGCCTCTTCCCCTGGAGGTCCGTTCAAGATTAACGAATATTTTCTAAGTGCCAACGGCTCTTGCGCCGAAAAGCGTCCGCCTCGGCTGGTTCCCGATGTCGGCCAGAACAAGTGAAAATTCGGCCTCTTCCCCTGGAGGTCCGTTCACGATTAACGAATATTTTCTAAGTGCCAACGGCTCTTGCGCCGAAAAGCGTCCGCCTCGGCTGGTTCCCGATGTCGGCCAGAACAAGTGAAAATTCGGCCTCTTCCCCTGGAGGTCCGTTCAAGATTAACGAATATTTTCTAAGTGCCAACGGCTCTTGCGCCGAAAAGCGTCCGCCTCGGCTGGTTCCCGCGGTCGGACACAAAATGTGTCAATTCGGCCTCTCTGAGGTACCAGGGGTGGGCTTTATGTACTTGGTCCCCCCACTTAGTGTACTCATCACTTTACCCCCATTTCGCAAAATATAGTCGGCACGTATGTGCAGAACTGTTTATTTTCATTTTAAAAATTGTCTAAGTGCCAGCGGAAGCTGTCACGCGAACTGTCCGAGCTACCACGGTGCCCATCCCGGGCAGTGACGGCAAAAGGCCGATGTGTGTTTGATGGAAGTCTGAATAATTTCTAAGTGCCAACGGCTCAACCGCCGTAAAGTGTCCGCCTCGGCTGGTTCTCCCGGTCGGCCCGAACGAGCGAAAATTCGGCCTCTTCCCCTGGAGGTCCGGAACATTTTGGCGAATATTTCCTAAGTGCCAACGGCTGCTCCGCCGTAAAGTGTCCGCCTCGGCTGGTTCCCCCGGTCGGCCAGAACAAGTGAAAATTCGGCCTCTTCCCCTGGAGGTCCGGAACATTTTGGCGAATATTTCCTAAGTGCCAACGGCTGCTCCGCCGTAAAGTGTCCGCCTCGGCCGGTTCACCCGGTCGGCCAGAACAAGTGAAAATTTGGCCTCTTCCCCTGGAGGTCCGGAACATTTTGGCGAATATTTCCTAAGTGCCAACGGCTGCTCCGCCGTAAAGTGTCCGCCTCGGCCGGTTCACCCGGTCGGCCAGAACAAGTGAAAATTTGGCCTCTTCCCCTGGAGGTCCGGAACATTTTGGCGAATATTTCCTAAGTGCCAACGGCTGCTCCGCCGTAAAGTGTCCGACTCGGCTGGTTCCCCCGGTCGGCCAGAACAAGTGAAAAATCGGCCTCTTCCCCTGGAAGTCCGGCCGAGTTAAGGCAAATATTTCCTAAGTGCCAACGGCTGCTCAGCCTTAAAGTGTCCGACTCGGCTGGTTCCCGATGTCGGCCAGAACAAGTGAAAATCCGGCCTCTTCCCCTGGAAGTCCGGCCGAGTTAAGGCAAATATTTCCTAAGTGCCAACGGCTGCTCAGCCTTTAAGTGTCCGACTCGGCTGGTTCCCGATGTTGGCCAGAACAAGTGAAAATCCGGCCTCTTCCCCTGGAAGTCCGGCCGAGTTAAGGCAAATATTTCCTAAGTGCCAAGGGCTGCTCAGCCTTAAAGGGCCCGACTCGTCTGGTTCCCGATGTCGGCCAGAACAAGTGACAATTCGGCCTCTTCCCCTGGAGGTCTTTTCAAGTTTAACGAATATTTTCTAAGTGCCGACGGCTGCTCCGCCTTAAAGCGTCCGACTCGGCTGGTTCCCGATGTCGGCCAGAACAAGTGACAATTCGGCCTCTTCCCCTGGAGGTCCTTTCAAGTTTAACGAATATTTTCTAAGTGCCAACGGCTGCTCCGCCTTAAAGCGTCCGACTCGGCTGGTTCCCGATGTCGGCCAGAACAGGTGAAAATTCGGCCTCTTCCCCTGGAGGTCCGTTCAAGTTTGGCGAATATTTTCTAAGTGCCAACGGCTGCTCCGCCTTAAAGTGTCCGACTCGGCTGGTTCCCGATGTCGGGCAGAACAAGTGACAATTCGGCCTCTTCCCCTGGAAGTCCGGCCGAGTTTGGCGAATATTTTCTAAGTGCCAACGGCTGCTCCGCCGTAAAGAGTCCGACTCGGCTGGTTCCCGATGTCGGCCAGAACAAGTGACAATTCGGCCTCTTCCCCTGGAGGTCCTTTGAAGTTTAGCGAATATTTTCTAAGTTCCAACGGCTCTTGCGCCGAAAAGCGTCCGACTCGGCTGGTTCCCGATGTCGGCCAGAACAGGTGAAAATTCGGCCTCTTCCCCTGGAGGTCCGTTCAAGTTTGGCGAATATTTTCTAAGTGCCAACGGCTGCTCCGCCTTAAAGTGTCCGACTCGGCTGGTTCCCGATGTCGGGCAGAACAAGTGACAATTCGGCCTCTTCCCCTGGAAGTCCGGCCGAGTTTGGCGAATATTTTCTAAGTGCCAACGGCTGCTCCGCCGTAAAGAGTCCGACTCGGCTGGTTCCCGATGTCGGCCAGAAAAAGTGACAATTCGGCCTCTTCCCCTGGAGGTCCTTTGAAGTTTAGCGAATATTTTCTAAGTGCCAACGGCTCTTGCGCCGAAAAGCGTCCGCCTCGGCTGGTTCCCGCGGTCGGCCGTAATAGGCGAAAATTCGGCCTCTTCCCCTGGAGCGACCTCCAAATTTGGGCGAAATTTTTCTAAGTGCCTAAAGGTACCAGGGGTTTGGGTACCAGGGGTGCAGTACGAACTGGTCTTTTGTCAACCCATGTACTTTTTCTAGAGTACATGGGTTGGTCCCCCCACTTAGTGTACTCATCACTTTACCCCCCTTTCGCAAAATATAGTCAGAACGAGCATGGGGGACGCAATTGTTTTCCATGCAAATCAATTGGGCCTGGTCCGAGCGCTGGTAACGGCCGCCAGCAAGCGTCCCCTGCTCGGATAGCAGAACTGAAGAAGGCACGGCACTTCCAGAGAGAGAGAGAAAATTTTCTAAGTGCCACATTTCTCAAAAATTTTCAAAGTGCCACATTTCTCAAAAATTTTCAAAGTGCCACATTTCTCAAAAATTTTCAAAGTGCCACATCTCTCAAAAATGTTCAAAGTGCCACATCTCTGAAAAACTTTCTAAGTGCCACATCTCTGAAAAACTTTCTAAGTGCCACATCTCTGAAAAACTTTCTAAGTGCCACATCTCTGAAAAATTTTCTAAGTGCCACAGCACGGCTGTGAAATATTCAAAGTCCTACAGGCATTGGCAGAATCCGCGGACGGCCGTCTGCTCCCGGCGGCCGCCGCGAAGCTACTACCCCCTCCCGGGGACGGCTGTCTGCTCCCGGCAGCCGTCCTTACCCCCCTCCCCCGTTTGCACCGCCTGAAGTTAGACCCGCCTTGGTAGGGCCCCCACCGGCCCCGGCTCGCCGGCGTTGGGTGGACGGTTCCTGCCCACTTGCGGGTCCCGGTCGCTTGGCAACCGACCGGGGAGGACCAGCCGCCTCCTTAAACACAGGCTGGAAGGGAAATCCGATCAAGCTACGGAGGACCGGCCGCCTCCTTAAACACAGGCCGG
>NW_026061441.1:30000-31273 GCF_024217435.2 Syngnathus scovelli
GTTCGTCACACCGGAGTCGGCCCCCCGCCCACCGTCGCGCGACGTCACCGTCCTCCTCCCCGCGCCGCGCTCAACCGGCAGCTTGGCGCTCCCCTCGCAGTCCTGAAGTAGTCTCTGGGCGTGCCGCGGCCGGGGTCGGGCCCGGTGCCATCGCGGAACGCCCGCTCGGAACTTAAACCCATTGCGGCGGGTACCCAACTCGCGGATCGCCTTCGGCGGACCGTGGGGGGTTCAATGTCCACACCACACGCACGTTCTGAGGCGGGTGGGTGGCACCCGTCGCCGGAAGGCCGGAAAAACAAATTTTTAATCGTTGGAACTTGGCAAACCGCGGCGCGCTGCTGAGGTTGAGCGCGGCGGCGGTGGACGGCGGCGACCGCGACGGCAAGCCCCGACGTCTTGGAGGCGACGGTGGAGGGTCCGCGCGCGACGGCGACCGCGCCGGCAAGCCCCGACGTCCTCGAGGCGACAGGTGGAGGGTCCGCGCGCGGCGGCGACCGCGCCGGCAAGCCCCGACGTCCCCGAGGCGACGGTGGAGGGTCCGCGTGCGGCGGCGACGCGCCGGCAAGCCCCGACGTCCTCGAGGCGACGGTGGAGGGTCCGCGCGCGGCGTTACGCCGTCTCCCCGCCCGCTCCCGATCTCGCCCCGCAAAAAAACAAACGTACAACTCTTAGCGGTGGATCACTCGGCTCGTGCGTCGATGAAGGACGCAGCTAGCTGCGAGAACTAATGTGAATTGCAGGACACATTGATCATCGACACTTCGAACGCACTTTGCGGCCCCGGGTCCGTCCCGGGGCCACGCCTGTCTGAGCGTCGCTTGCATATCAATCGGGGTCGGCGAAGGGCGACCCGGGCTCCGTCGGCGCGACCTCTGCGCAACGTTCGCGCAGTTGCCGCCTTCGTCCCGCTAGCGCTTCGCCTCCCCGCGGCTGGGGGTTCGCAGGACGCCTCGGCGGCCTTCGTCCCCTTAAGTGCAGACCCGCGGCGTCCCCTCCTCACCGTCGACCCTCCCGCATCACGGGTCCGGGGCGCGGCTGCCGGTGGCTATCGACCATTGCGCATCCCGCGTCTCGCGCTCCCTCGCGCGGTGGGCCGCCGCGGAGGCGCCCGCGGAACGATCCAGCGAGCCCGGCCGCCACGCCGGCCGCGCCTACTACCCCCTCGTTTCCGACCTCAGATCAGACGAGACGACCCTCTGAATTTAAGCATATTACTAAGCGGAGGAAAAGAAACTAACCAGGATTCCCTCAGTAGCGGCGAGCGAAGAGG
>NW_026061442.1:0-2500 GCF_024217435.2 Syngnathus scovelli
CGGGGGAAGAGGCCGGCTTTTCGCCGTTCGCGGCCGACCGGGGGAACCGGCGAAAGGCGGACGCGCTCTCCAACGAGCCCCGCCGGCCGGAGGAAGTGCGCCCTCTGGCGGACACGCCGTTGTAAATGAATGGGGTTTGGCACTTAGTGCATTTTTCGCCCAAGTCGAAGCGCGCTCCGGGCGAGGAGCCGGATTCTCGCCACCCGTGGCCGGCCGGGGAACCGGCCAAGGCGGATAGGCTTTCACGGAGGTCCCGCCGGCTGGTCCGCGGGCCGATTAGGGTCCCGCGAGTGAGCGGTGGCGGTCCGGAATCCAGGCCGGCCAGGAGGCACCGCCAGGCGGATAGGCTTTCACGGAGGTCCCGCCGGCTGGTCCGCGGGCCGATTAGGGTCCCGCGAGTGAGCGGTGGCGGTCCGGAATCCAGGCCGGCCAGGAGGCACCGCCAGGCGGATAGGCTTTCACGGAGGTCCCGCCGGCTGGTCCGCGGGCCGATTAGGGTCCCGCGAGTGAGCGGTGGCGGTCCGGAATCCAGGCCGGCCAGGAGGCACCGCCAGGCGGATACACTCTCTAACGAGCCCCGCCGGCTGGTCCGCCGGGGGAAGTGCGCCCTCTGGCGGACACGCCGTTGTAAATGAATGGGGTTTGGCACTTAGTGCATTTTTCGACCAGCGGCAACGCAGGCTGACGGGCGGCCGCTTCCGCGGGCCGGCACTACTCTACGGAGGCGCTAGCCGCCTCCGGTGGGGGCCGTGTGATCTCGCTGGATGCCCGAGGACCTTCCGCCAGGCCCGGCCCCAGCTTTTGCGCGCGCCCGGTCCTATTACCTGGTGGAAGCTGGAGGCCGGGGCTCGGCAGCTCGCTGCCCGGGGGGACCTTCCGCGAGGCCCGGGCCGCAGCTTTTACGCACGGCCGCTGCTATTCTCTGGCTCCGGCTTCGTCCCGGAGGGTGCTTGGGGAACGGCGGCGCACACCGCGAACGGCCGGTGGCGGTCGGCTGGTGGCGGTCGGGGGTGGCGCTTGGGGATGGCGCTTGGGGATGGTGGCGGTCGGCTGGTGGCGGTCGGCTGGTGGCGGTCGCCTTGTGGCGGTCGGGGGTGGCGCTTGGGGATGGTGGCTGTCGCCTTGTGGCGGTCGCCTTGTGGCGGTCGGGGGGGTGGCGGTCGGGGATGGCGCTTGGGGATGGTGGCGGTCGGCTGGTGGCGGTCGGCTGGTGGCGGTCGGGGGTGGCGCTTGGGGATGGTGGCTGTCGCCTTGTGGCGGTCGGCTGGTGGCGGTCGGCTGGTGGCGGTCGGGGGTGGCGCTTGGGGATGGTGGCTGTCGCCTTGTGGCGGTCGGCTGGTGGCGGTCGCCTTGTGGCGGTCGGGGGGTGGCGGTCGGGGATGGCGCTTGGGATGGTGGCTGTCACCTTGTGGCGGTCGGCTGGTGGCGGTCGGCTGGTGGCGGTCGCCTTGTGGCGGTCGGGGGGTGGCGGTCGGGGATGGCGCTTGGGATGGTGGCGGTCGGCTGGTGGCGGTCGGCTGGTGGCGGTCGGCTGGTGGCGGTCGGGGGGTGGCGCTTGGCGATGGTGGCTGTCGCCTTGTGGCGGTCGCCTTGTGGCGGTCGGGGGGTGGCGGTCGGGGATGGCGCTTGGGGATGGTGGCGGTCGGCTGGTGGCGGTCGGCTGGTGGCGGTCGGCTGGTGGCGGTCGGGGGTGGCGCTTGGCGATGGTGGCTGTCGCCTTGTGGCGGTCGCCTTGTGGCGGTCGGGGGGTGGCGGTCGGGGATGGCGCTTGGGGATGGTGGCGGTCGGCTGGTGGCGGTCGGCTGGTGGCGGTCGGGGGTGGCGCTTGGGGATGGTGGCTGTCGCCTTGTGGCGGTCGGCTGGTGGCGGTCGCCTTGTGGCGGTCGGGGGGTGGCGGTCGGGGATGGCGCTTGGGGATGGTGGCTGTCGCCTTGTGGCGGTCGGCTGGTGGCGGTCGCCTTGTGGCGGTCGGGGGTGGCGCTTGGGGGGTGGCGGTCGGGGATGGCGCTTGGGGATGGTGGCGGTCGGCTGGTGGCGGTCGGCTGGTGGCGGTCGGGGGTGGCGCTTGGGGATGGTGGCTGTCGCCTTGTGGCGGTCGGCTGGTGGCGGTCGCCTTGTGGCGGTCGGGGGGTGGCGGTCGGGGATGGCGCTTGGGGATGGTGGCTGTCGCCTTGTGGCGGTCGGCTGGTGGCGGTCGCCTTGTGGCGGTCGGGGGTGGCGCTTGGGGATGGTGGCTGTCGCCTTGTGGCGGTCGGCTGGTGGCGGTCGCCTTGTGGCGGTCGGGGGGTGGCGGTCGGGGATGGCGCTTGGGGATGGTGGCTGTCGCCTTGTGGCGGTCGGCTGGTGGCGGTCGCCTTGTGGCGGTCGGGGGTGGCGCTTGGGGATGGTGGCTGTCGCCTTGTGGCGGTCGGCGGTGGTGGTTTGGGACCGGCGTCCGGCGCAAAGTGCGTGTTGCGCGGGCCGGAGAAAATTTAGGCCAGGGGCCCGCCGCTGGAGAATT
>NW_026061442.1:12500-31259 GCF_024217435.2 Syngnathus scovelli
GATCGCCGCGGGGCGGGACGGTCACGGACGGAATTGTCGGGGGGACGCGGCTCGGGAAGAGCGAACTCGGCAACGGGGGGGTTGGCACGTCGGTTGGGCTAAGGCAGGCGGCTTAGGATAAACCGCGAGGGAACGGCGGGGTCCGGGGATGGGCGCCGTCGGCCCGGCGACTAGCGGTGACCCAGGCGGGAAGCTGCGCTCCGTCCGAGTCAGACTCGGTCGTCGCGGCCCGGCTGAGGCTCGCTCTTGTCGAGGGGCGCGGCGCTGCGCCGGCGACTTTGCCCGCGCGAGGCACGCTTTGCGATGGCCCGAGGCGGGAAGCTGCGCCCCGTCCGAGTCAGACTCGGTCGTTGCGGCCCGCCCGGTCACGCGATGCGGCCAGGATGCGGAGTTTTGCCGGCGCTGGGGGGATCCGGAAGGACGAAGGGGCGACGGTGGCGGTCACAGCTCGTCGCCTCCGTGACCCAGACGGGACTGTGCGCACCCCGAGTCAGACTCGGTTCGGCGCGGCCCGCTGCGGCCGGCTGGCGAGGTGAGATGTGGGCCATTGCCGCGCTCCCGACGAACCGTTCCGGGGGGCTGGTGACGTCGCGCGTTCGGCGCTGATGCTGCGACCGGGAGGGAAGCTGCGCCCCGTCCGAGTCAGACTCGGTCGTTGCGGCCCCCCCGAGCCCGCACGCCTCACGCGGAGGGGTCATACGCCCCGGCGGCCACGATAGACGCCTCCCGCTTCGCGGTGGTCGGGAAGGCGTGTGCGGATATGTGCGGAGGTTGGGACTCGGGCTTGGTCTTTGAGAAATCGGTTTCGCGGTCGACCGGCGCGGCCGGCGGACGCCCACGTGGCGTGCCGCAAGTCGGATCGCGCGCTCGGCCTCCGTGGATGGCCTCTGGGTGAGGTTGAGCCGGGGCGTCTCGGTTTCGCTGCCGTACGGTTCGCGCTAGGCCTGCGCGGGCGGCGCGGGGCGCGCGCTCGCGCGGCGGCCGTAGCGCTGGAGTGCGACCCGCAAGTGGGGAGGAACCGTCCACCCAACGCCGGCGGTAGCCGGGGCCGGTGGGGGCCCTACCAAGGCGGGTCATGGGCGCATGTCGGTCAGGTTATAAGAGTGTTGTTTTTTCGCTCCGGGCTAGAGCCGGGTGAGGTCGTCTCGAACCACGTGCCTGAAGGCCGCCTCGCGCCGGATTCGGCCCCGCTCATTCGTCGGAGTGACCGCCCGACGCGGGCATCGCTAGATTAGCCGTGGCCCCGATCCTTCCCCATCGACAGCCTTTCGCCCCCTGTGCTCCGGCCTGTTAATAGAGGCGGCCGGTACCCCTTCCTTGGATGAGAGAGAATCCTTAACGGACCATTCGCAGATTTTCGCCCGGCCTCTGTTTACCGAGGCGGCCGGTACCTCCGTCTGCCTTGGATGGACCGCATCCGCAGATTTTCGTCCGGCCTTAGCTTAAGGAGACGGCCGTTGCCTCCACACCTTGGAGATGATATTCGCTCCGGGCTAGAGCCGGGTGAGGTCGTCTCGAACCACGTGCCTGAAGGCCGCCTCGCGCCGGATTCGGCCCCGCTCATTCGTCGGAGTGACCGCCCGACGCGGGCATCGCTAGATTAGCCGTGGCCCCGATCCTTCCCCATCGACAGCCTTTCGCCCCCTGTACTCCGGCCTGTTAATAGAGGCGGCCGGTACCCCCACCTTGGATGAGCCAGAATCCTTGACGGACCATTCGCAGATTTTTGCCCGGGCTTTGTTTACCGAGGCGGCCGGTACCTCCGTCTGCCTTGGATGGACCGCATCCGCAGATTTTCGTCCGGCCTTAGCTTAAGGAGACGGCCGTTGCCTCCGATCCTCCGGGCTAGAGCCGGGTGAGGTCGTCTCGAACCACGTGCCTGAAGGCCGCCTACGCCGGATTCGGCCCCGCTCATTCGTCGGAGTGACCGCCCGACGCGGGCATCGCTAGATTAGCCGTGGCCCCGATCCTTCCCCATCGACAGCCTTTCGCCCCCTTCGCTCCGGCCTCTGAGGCGGCCGGTACCCCTTTCTTGGATGAGACAGAACCCTTGACGGGCCGTTCGCAGATTTTTGCCCGGGCTTTATTTACCGAGGCGGCCGGTACCTCCGTCTGCCTTGGATGGACCGCATCCGCAGATTTTCGTCCGGCCTTAGCTTAAGGAGACGGCCGTTGCCTCCGATCCTCCGGGCTAGAGCCGGGTGAGGTCGTCTCGAACCACGTGCCTGAAGGCCGCCTACGCCGGATTCGGCCCCGCTCATTCGTCGGAGTGACCGCCCGACGCGGGCATCGCTAGATTAGCCGTGGCCCCGATCCTTCCCCATCGACAGCCTTTCGCCCCCTTCGCTCCGGCCTCTGAGGCGGCCGGTACCCCTTTCTTGGATGAGAGAGAACCCTTGACGGGCCGTTCGCAGATTTTTGCCCGGGCTTTATTTACCGAGGCGGCCGGTACCGTCCGTCTGCCTTGGATGGACCGCATCCGCAGATTTTCGTCCGGCCTTAGCTTAAGGAGACGGCCGTTGCCTCCGATCCTCCGGGCTAGAGCCGGGTGAGGTCGTCTCGAACCACGTGCCTGAAGGCCGCCTACGCCGGATTCGGCCCCGCTCATTCGTCGGAGTGACCGCCCGACGCGGGCATCGCTAGATTAGCCGTGGCCCCGATCCTTCCCCATCGACAGCCTTTCGCCCCCTTCGCTCCGGCCTCTGAGGCGGCCGGTACCCCTTTCTTGGATGAGACAGAACCCTTGACGGGCCGTTCGCAGATTTTTGCCCGGGCTTTATTTACCGAGGCGGCCGGTACCTCCGTCTGCCTTGGATGGACCGCATCCGCAGATTTTCGTCCGGCCTTAGCTTAAGGAGACGGCCGTTGCCTCCGATCCTCCGGGCTAGAGCCGGGTGAGGTCGTCTCGAACCACGTGCCTGAAGGCCGCCTCGCGCCGGATTCGGCCCCGCTCATTCGTCGGAGTGACCGCCCGACGCGGGCATCGCTAGATTAGCCGTGGCCCCGATCCTTCCCCATCGACAGCCTTTCGCCCCCTTCGCTCCGGCCTCTGAGGCGGCCGGTACCCCTTTCTTGGATGAGACAGAACCCTTGACGGGCCGTTCGCAGATTTTTGCCCGGCCTGTGTTTAAGGAGGCGGCCGGTACCTCCCTCCTTGGATGACCAACAACCCTTGACGGGCCATTCGCAGATTTTTGCCCGGCCTGTGTTTAAGGAGGCGGCCGGTACCTCCCTCCTTGGATGACCAACAACCCTTGACGGGCCATTCGCAGATTTTTGCCCGGCCTGTGTTTAAGGAGGCGGCCGGTACCTCCCTCCTTGGATGACCAACAACCCTTGACGGGCCATTCGCAGATTTTTGCCCGGCCTGTGTTTAAGGAGGCGGCCGGTACCTCCCACCTTGGATGACCCACTACCCTTGACGGGCCCATTCGCAGATTTTTGCCCGGCCTGTGTTTAGGGAGGCGACCGGTCCTCCGTAGCTTGATCGGATTTCCCTTCCGGCCTGTGTTTAAGGAGGCGGCCGGTCCTCCGTAGCTTGACCGGATTTCCCTTCCAGCCTGTGTTTAAGGAGGCGGCTGGTCCTCCCCGGTCGGTTGCCAAGCGACCGGGACCCGCAAGTGGGCAGGAACCGTCCACCCAACGCCGGCGAGCCGGGGCCGGTGGGGGCCCTACCAAGGCGGGTCTAACTTCAGGCGGTGCAAACGGGGGAGGGGGGTAAGGACGGCTGCCGGGAGCAGACAGCCGTCCCCGGGAGGGGGTAGTAGCTTCGCGGCGGCCGCCGGGAGCAGACGGCCGTCCGCGCATTCTGCCAATGCCTGTAGGACTTTGAATATTTCACAGCCGTGCTGTGGCACTTAGAAAATTTTTCAGAGACGTGGCACTTAGAAAGTTTTTCAGAGATGTGGCACTTTGAAAGTTTTTGAGAGATGTGGCACTTTGAAAGTTTTTGAGAGATGTGGCACTTAGAAATTTTTTGAGAGATGTGGCACTTAGAAATTTTTTGAGAGATGTGGCACTTTGAAAATTTTTGAGAAATGTGGCACTTAGAAAATTTTCTCTCTCTCTCTGGAAGTGCCGTGCCTTCTTCAGTTCTGCTATCCGAGCAGGGGACGCTTGCTGGCGGCCGTTACCAGCGCTCGGACCAGGCCCAATTGATTTGCATGGAAAACAATTGCGTCCCCCATGCTCGTTCTGACTATATTTTGCGAAAGGGGGGTAAAGTGATGAGTACACTAAGTGGGGGGACCAACCCATGTACTCTAGAAAAAGTACATGGGTTGACAAAAGACCAGTTGGTAATGCACCCCTGGTACCCAAACCCCTGGTACCTTTAGGCACTTAGAAAAAATTTCGCCCAAATTTGGAGGTCGCTCCAGGGGAAGAGGCCGAATTTTCGCCTATTACGGCCGACCGCGGGAACCAGCCGAGGCGGACGCTTTTCGGCGCAAGAGCCGTTGGCACTTAGAAAATATTCGCTAAACTTCAAAGGACCTCCAGGGGAAGAGGCCGAATTGTCACTTTTTCTGGCCGACATCGGGAACCAGCCGAGTCGGACTCTTTACGGCGGAGCAGCCGTTGGCACTTAGAAAATATTCGCCAAACTCGGCCGGACTTCCAGGGGAAGAGGCCGAATTGTCACTTGTTCTGCCCGACATCGGGAACCAGCCGAGTCGGACACTTTAAGGCGGAGCAGCCGTTGGCACTTAGAAAATATTCGCCAAACTTGAACGGACCTCCAGGGGAAGAGGCCGAATTTTCACCTGTTCTGGCCGACATCGGGAACCAGCCGAGTCGGACGCTTTAAGGCGGAGCAGCCGTTGGCACTTAGAAAATATTCCCCAAACTTGAACGGACCTCCAGGGGAAGAGGCCGAATTTTCACTTGTTCTGGCCGACATCGGGAACCAGCCGAGTCGGACGCTTTAAGGCGGAGCAGCCGTTGGCACTTAGAAAATATTCGTTAAACTTCAACTGACCTCCAGGGGAAGAGGCCGAATTTCCACTTATTCTGGCCGACATCGGGAACCAGCCGAGTCGGACGCTTTACGGCGGAGCAGCCGTTGGCACTTAGGAAATATTCGCCTTAACTCGGCCGGACTTCCAGGGGAAGAGGCCGGATTTTCACTTGTTCTGGCCGACATCGGGAACCAGCCGAGTCGGACTCTTTACGGCGGAACAGCCGTTGGCACTTAGGAAATATTCGCCGAACTCGGCCGGACTTCCAGGGGAAGAGGCCGATTTTTCACTTGTTCTGGCCGACATCGGGAACCAGCCGAGTCGGACCCTTTACGGCGGAACAGCCGTTGGCACTTAGGAAATATTTGCCTTAACTCGGCCGGACTTCCAGGGGAAGAGGCCGGATTTTCACTTGTTCTGGCCGACATCGGGAACCGGCCGAGTCGGACACTTTAAGGCTGAGCAGCCGTTGGCACTTAGGAAATATTCGCCTTAACTCGGCCGGACTTCCAGGGGAAGAGGCCGGATTTTCACTTGTTCTGGCCGACATCGGGAACCAGCCGAGTCGGACACTTTAAGGCTGAGCAGCCGTTGGCACTTAGGAAATATTCGCCTTAACTCGGCCGGACTTCCAGGGGAAGAGGCCGGATTTTCACTTGTTCTGGCCGACATCGGGAACCAGCCGAGTCGGACTCTTTACGGCGGAACAGCCGTTGGCACTTAGGAAATATTTGCCTTAACTCGGCCGGACTTCCAGGGGAAGAGGCCGAATTTTCACTTGTTCTGGCCGACATCGGGAACCAGCCGAGTCGGACTCTTTACGGCGGAACAGCCGTTGGCACTTAGGAAATATTCGCCGAACTTGGCCGGACTTCCAGGGGAAGAGGCCGATTTTTCACTTGTTCTGGCCGACATCGGGAACCAGCCGAGTCGGACTCTTTACGGCGGAACAGCCGTTGGCACTTAGGAAATATTTGCCTTAACTCGGCCGGACTTCCAGGGGAAGAGGCCGAATTTTCACTTGTTCTGGCCGACATCGGGAACCAGCCGAGTCGGACTCTTTACGGCGGAACAGCCGTTGGCACTTAGGAAATATTCGCCGAACTTGGCCGGACTTCCAGGGGAAGAGGCCGATTTTTCACTTGTTCTGGCCGACATCGGGAACCAGCCGAGTCGGACCCTTTACGGCGGAACAGCCGTTGGCACTTGGGAAATATTTGCCTTAACTCGGCCGGACTTCCAGGGGAAGAGGCCGATTTTTCACTTGTTCTGGCCGACATCGGGAACCAGCCGAGTCGGACTCTTTACGGCGGAACAGCCGTTGGCACTTAGGAAATATTTGCCTTAACTCGGCCGGACTTCCAGGGGAAGAGGCCGAATTTTCACTTGTTCTGGCCGACATCGGGAACCAGCCGAGTCGGACTCTTTACGGCGGAACAGCCGTTGGCACTTAGAAAATATTCGTTAAACTTCAACTGACCTCCAGGGGAAGAGGCCGAATTTTCACTTGTTCTGGCCGACATCGGGAACCAGCCGAGTCGGACTCTTTACGGCGGAACAGCCGTTGGCACTTAGAAAATATTCGTTAAACTTCAACTGACCTCCAGGGGAAGAGGCCGAATTTTCACTTGTTCTGGCCGACATCGGGAACCAGCCGAGTCGGACGCTTTTCGGCGGAGCAGCCGTTGGCACTTAGAAAATATTCGTTAATCTTGAACGGACCTCCAGGGGAAGAGGCCGAATTTCCACTTATTCTGGCCGACATCGGGAACCAGCCGAGTCGGACGCTTTACGGCGGAGCAGCCGTTGGCACTTAGGAAATATTTGCCTTAACTCGGCCGGACTTCCAGGGGAAGAGGCCGATTTTTCACTTGTTCTGGCCGACATCGGGAACCAGCCGAGTCGGACCCTTTACGGCGGAACAGCCGTTGGCACTTAGGAAATATTTGCCTTAACTCGGCCGGACTTCCAGGGGAAGAGGCCGATTTTTCACTTGTTCTGGCCGACATCGGGAACCAGCCGAGTCGGACTCTTTACGGCGGAACAGCCGTTGGCACTTAGGAAATATTCGCCAAAATGTTCCGGACCTCCAGGGGAAGAGGCCGAATATTCACTCGTTCTGGCCGACATCGGGAACCAGCCGAGTCGGACACTTTACGGCGGAGCAGCCGTTGGCACTTAGGAAATATTCGTTAAACTTCAACTGACCTCCAGGGGAAGAGGCCGAATTTTCACTTGTTCTGGCCGACATCGGGAACCAGCCGAGTCGGTCTCTTTACGGCGGAGCAGCCGTTAGCACTTAGGAAATATTCGCCGAACTTGGCCGGACTTCCAGGGGAAGAGGCCGGATTTTCACTTGTTCTGGCCGACATCGGGAACCAGCCGAGTCGGACACTTTACGGCGGAGCAGCCGTTGGCACTTAGGAAATATTTGCCTTAACTCGGCCGGACTTCCAGGGGAAGAGGCCGGATTTTCACTTGTTCTGGCCGACATCGGGAACCAGCCGAGTCGGACACTTTAAGGCTGAGCAGCCGTTGGCACTTAGGAAATATTTACCTTAACTCGGCCGGACTTCCAGGGGAAGAGGCCGATTTTTCACTTGTTCTGGCCGACCGGGTGAACCGGCCGAGGCGGACACTTTACGGCGGAGCAGCCGTTGGCACTTAGGAAATATTCGCCAAAATGTTCCGGACCTCCAGGGGAAGAGGCCGAATTTTCACTTGTTCTGGCCGACCGGGGGAACCGGCCGAGGCGGACACTTTACGGCGGAGCACCCGTTGGCACTTAGAAAATATTCGCCAAAATGTTCCGGACCTCCAGGGAAAGAGGCCGAATTTTCGCTCGTTCGGGCCGACCGGGAGAACCGGCCGAGGCGGACACTTTACGGCGGTTGAGCCGTTGGCACTTAGGAAATATTCGCCAAAATGTTCCGGACCTCCAGGGGAAGAGGCCGAATTTTCACTTGTTCTGGCCGACCGGGGGAACCAGCCGAGGCGGACACTTTACGGCGGAGCACCCGTTGGCACTTAGAAAATATTCGCCAAAATGTTCCGGACCTCCAGGGAAAGAGGCCGAATTTTCGCTCGTTCGGGCCGACCGGGAGAACCGGCCGAGGCGGACACTTTACGGCGGTTGAGCCGTTGGCACTTAGAAATTATTCAGACTTCCATCAAACACACATCGGCCTTTTGCCGTCACTGCCCGGGATGGGCACCGTGGTAGCTCGGACAGTTCGTGTGACAGCTTCCGCTGGCACTTAGACAATTTTTAAAATGAAAATAAACAGTTCTGCACATACGTGCCGACTATATTTTGCGAAAGGGGGGTAAAGTGATGAGTACACTAACTGGGGGGACCAAGTACATAAAGCCTACCCCTGGTACCTCAGAGAGGCCGAATTGACACATTTTGTGTCCGACCGCGGGAACCAGCCGAGGCGGACGCTTTTCGGCGCAAGAGCCGTTGGCACTTAGAAAATATTCGTTAATCTTGAACGGACCTCCAGGGGAAGAGGCCGAATTTTCACTTGTTCTGGCCGACATCGGGAACCAGCCGAGTCGGACGCTTTACGGCGGAGCAGCCGTTGGCACTTAGGAAATATTCGTTAATCTTGAACGGACCTCCAGGGGAAGAGGCCGAATTTTCACTTGTTCTGGCCGACATCGGGAACCAGCCGAGTCGGACGCTTTACGGCGGAGCAGCCGTTGGCACTTAGAAAATATTCGTTAAACTTCAACTGACCTCCAGGGGAAGAGGCCGAATTTCCACTTGTTCTGGCCGACATCGGGAACCAGCCGAGTCGGACGCTTTACGGCGGAAGAGCCGATGGCACTTAGAAAATATTCGTTAAACTTGACAGGACCTCCAGGGGAAGAGGCCGAATTTTCGCTCGTTCAGGCCGACCGGAGGAACCGGCCGAGTCGGACACCTTACGGCGGAAGAGCCGATGGCACTTAGAAAATATTCGCCAAAATGTTCCGGACCTCCAGGGGAAGAGGCCGAATTTTCACTTGTTCAGGCCGACCGGAGGAACCGGCCGAGTCGGACACCTTACGGCGGAAGAGCCGATGGCACTTAGAAAATATTCGTTAAACTTGACAGGACCTCCAGGGGAAGAGGCCGAATTTTCGCTCGTTCAGGCCGACCGGAGGAACCGGCCGAGTCGGACACCTTACGGCGGAAGAGCCGATGGCACTTAGAAAATATTCGTTAAACTTGACAGGACCTCCAGGGGAAGAGGCCGAATTTTCGCTCGTTCAGGCCGACCGGAGGAACCGGCCGAGTCGGACACCTTACGGCGGAAGAGCCGATGGCACTTAGAAAATATTCGTTAAACTTGACAGGACCTCCAGGGGAAGAGGCCGAATTTTCGCTCGTTCAGGCCGACCGGAGGAACCGGCCGAGTCGGACACATTACGGCGGAAGAGCCGATGGCACTTAGAAAATATTCGTTAAACTTGACAGGACCTCCAGGGGAAGAGGCCGAATTTTCGCTCGTTCAGGCCGACCGGAGGAACCGGCCGGGTCGGACACCTTACGGCGGAAGAGCCGATGGCACTTAGAAAATATTCGCCAAAATGTTCCGGACCTCCAGGGGAAGAGGCCGAATTTTCACTTGTTCAGGCCGACCGGAGGAACCGGCCGGGTCGGACACGTTACGGCGGAACAGCCGTTGGCACTTAGAAAATATTCGTCAAAGTCGTCCGGACCTCCAGGGGAAGAGGCCGAATTTTCGCTCGTTCGGGCCGACCGGAGGAACCGGCCGGGTCGGACACGTTACGGCGCAACAGCCGTTCGCACTTAGAAAATATTCGTTAAACTTCACAGGACCTCCAGGGGAAGAGGCCGAATTTTCGCTCGTTCGGGCCGACCGGAGGAACCGGCCGGGTCGGACACGTTACGGCGCAACAGCCGTTCGCACTTAGAAAATATTCGCCAAAGTCGTCCGGACCTCCAGGGGAAGAGGCCGAATTTTCGCTCGTTCGGGCCGACCGGAGGAACCAGCCGGGTCGGACACGTTACGGCGCAACAGCCGTTGGCACTTTGAAAATATTCGCCAAAATGTTCCGGACCTCCAGGGGAAGAGGCCGAATTTTCGCTCGTTCGGGCCGACCGGAGGAACCGGCCGGGTCGGACACGTTACGGCGCAACAGCCGTTGGCACTTTGAAAATATTCGCCAAAATGTTCCGGACCTCCAGGGGAAGAGGCCGAATTTTCGCTCGTTCAAGCCGACCGGAGGAACCAGCCGGGTCGGACACGTTACGGCGCAACAGCCGTTGGCACTTTGAAAATATTCGCCAAAATGTTCCGGACCTCCAGGGGAAGAGGCCGAATTTTCGCTCGTTCAAGCCGACCGGAGGAACCAGCCGGGTCGGACACGTTACGGCGCAACAGCCGTTGGCACTTTGAAAATATTCGCCAAAATGTTCCGGACCTCCAGGGGAAGAGGCCGAATTTTCGCTCGTTCGGGCCGACCGGAGGAACCGGCCGGGTCGGACACGTTACGGCGCAACAGCCGTTGGCACTTTGAAAATATTCGCCAAAATGTTCCGGACCTCCAGGGGAAGAGGCCGAATTTTCGCTCGTTCAAGCCGACCGGAGGAACCAGCCGGGTCGGACACGTTACGGCGCAACAGCCGTTGGCACTTTGAAAATATTCGCCAAAATGTTCCGGACCTCCAGGGGAAGAGGCCGAATTTTCGCTCGTTCAAGCCGACCGGAGGAACCAGCCGGGTCGGACACGTTACGGCGCAACAGCCGTTGGCACTTTGAAAATATTCGCCAAAATGTTCCGGACCTCCAGGGGAAGAGGCCGAATTTTCGCTCGTTCGGGCCGACCGGAGGAACCGGCCGGGTCGGACACGTTACGGCGCAACAGCCGTTGGCACTTTGAAAATATTCGCCAAAATGTTCCGGACCTCCAGGGGAAGAGGCCGAATTTTCGCTCGTTCGGGCCGACCGGAGGAACCGGCCGGGTCGGACACTTTACGGCGCAACAGCCGTTGGCACTTTGAAAATATTCGCCAAAATGTTCCGGACCTCCAGGGGAAGAGGCCGAATTTTCGCTCGTTCGGGCCGACCGGAGGAACCGGCCGGGTCGGACACTTTACGGCGCAACAGCCGTTGGCACTTTGAAAATATTCGCCAAAATGTTCCGGACCTCCAGGGGAAGAGGCCGAATTTTCGCTCGTTCGGGACCGACCGGGAGAACCAGCCGAGGCGGACACTTTACGGCGCAACAGCCGTTGGCACTTTGAAAATATTCGCCAAAATGTTCCGGACCTCCAGGGGAAGAGGCCGAATTTTCGCTCGTTCGGGCCGACCGGGAGAACCAGCCGAGGCGGACACTTTACGGCGGTTGAGCCGTTGGCACTTAGAAATTATTCAGACTTCCATCAAACACACATCGGCCTTTTGCCGTCACTGCCCGGGATGGGCACCGTGGTAGCTCGGACAGTTCGTGTGACAGCTTCCGCTGGCACTTAGAAAATTTTTAAAATGAAAATAAACAGTTCTGCACATACGTGCCGACTATATTTTGCGAAAGGGGGGTAAAGTGATGAGTACACTAACTGGGGGGACCAAGTACATAAAGCCCACCCCTGGTACCTCAGAGAGGCCGAATTTTCGAATTCTGAGGCCGAGCTGGGGAACCAGACGAGGCGGACACTTTTCCGAGCGAGAGCCGATGGCACTTAGAAAATTTTCGGCTAAGTCGGCAGGACTTCCAGAGCGAGAGGCCGAATATTCGTCATCTGTGGCCGACCGGGGAACCAGCGAAGGCGGATAGGCGGTCACGGATGTCCCGCCGGCTGGTCCGCGGGCCAATTTGGGTCCCGTAATTTAGCGGTCGCGGTCCGGAATCCACGCCGGCCGGGGAACCAGCGCAGGCGGATAGGCGGTCACGGAGGTCCCGCCGGCTGGTCCGCGGGCCAATTTTGGTCCCGTAAGTGAGCGGCCGCGGCCCGGAATACACGCCGACCGGGGAACCAGCGAAGGCGGATAGGCGGTCACGGAGGTCCCGCCGGCTGGTCCGCGGGCCAATTGGGGTCCCGTAAATTAGCGGTCGCGGCCCGGAATTCGCGCCGGCCGGGGAACCAGCGCAGGCGGATAGGCGGTCACGGAGGTCCCGCCGGCTGGTCCGCGGGCCAATCGGGGTCCCGTAAGTTAGCGGTCGCGGCCCGGAATTCGCGCCGGCCGGGGAACCAGCGCAGGCGGATAGGCGGTCACGGAGGTCCCGCCGGCTGGTCCGCGGGCCAATCGGGGTCCCGTAAGTTAGCGGTCGCGGCCCGGAATTCGCGCCGGCCGGGGAACCAGCGCAGGCGGATAGGCGGTCACGGAGGTCCCGCCGGCTGGTCCGCGGGCCAATCGGGGTCCCGTAAGTTAGCGGTCGCGGCCCGGAATTCGCGCCGGCCGGGGAACCAGCGCAGGCGGATAGGCGGTCACGGAGGTCCCGCCGGCTGGTCCGCGGGCCAATCGGGGTCCCGTAAGTTAGCGGTCGCGGCCCGGAATTCGCGCCGGCCGGGGAACCAGCGCAGGCGGATAGGCGGTCACGGAGGTCCCGCCGGCTGGTCCGCGGGCCAATCGGGGTCCCGTAAGTTAGCGGTCGCGGCCCGGAATTCGCGCCGGCCCGCAGCCACCGCCAGGCGGATAGGCGGTCACGGAGGTCCCGCCGGCCGGTCCGCGGGGGGAACTGCGCCCTCTGGCGGACACGCTATTGTAAATGAATGGGGTTTGGCACTTAGTGCATTTTTCGCCGAAGCCGACGAGCGCTCCGGGCGAGGAGGCCGGATTCTCGCCATCCGTGGCCGGCCGGGGAACCGGCCAAGGCGGATAGGCGGTCACGGGGGTCCCGCCGGCTGGTCCGCGGGCCAATTGGGGTCCCGTAAGTTAGCGGTCGCGGCCCGGAATCCGCGCCGGCCAGCAGCCACCGGGAGGCGGATAGGCTGTCACGGAGGTCCCGCCGGCTGGTCCGCGGGCCATTTAGGGTCCCGTAGGTGAGCGGTCGCGGCCCGGAATCCAGGCCGGCCAGGAGGCACCGCCAGGCGGATAGGCGGTCACGGAGGTCCCGCCAGCTGGTCCGCGGGCCATTTATGGTCCCGTAAGTTAGCGGTCGCGGCCCGGAATCCACGCCGGCCAGGAGGCACCGGCAGGCGGATGGGCGGTCACGGAGGTCCCGCCAGCTGGTCCGCGGGCCGTTTAGGGTCCCGTAAGTTAGCGGTCGCGGCCCGGAATCCACGCCGGCCAGGAGGCACCGCCAGGCGGGTAGGCTGTCACGGAGGTCCCGCCAGCTGGTCCGCGGGCCAATTAGGGTCCCGTAAGTTAGCGGTCGCGGCCCGGAATCCGCGCCGGCCAGCAGCCACCGCCAGGCGGGTAGGCTGTCACGGAGGTCCCGCCGGCCGGTCCGCGGGCCAATCAGGGTCCCGTAAGTGAGCGGTCGCGGCCCGGAATGCACGCCGGCCAGCAGGCACCGCCAGGCGGATAGGCGGTCACGGAGGTCCCGCCGGCCGGTCCGCGGGCCAATCAGGGTCCCGTAAGTGAGCGGTCGCGGCCCGGAATGCACGCCGGCCAGGAGGCACCGCCAGGCGGATAGGCGGTCACGGAGGTCCCGCCGGCCGGTCCGCTGGCCAATTACCTCCAGCCGAGCGGATATGAACTTTATTAGCACCTTCTACGAGATGGCGGAGCCTTATTCGACAACCAGCACCTCGGCTTAGCATTTTCCACGGCCCGCTGATCTTCCAGAAGACGTCCAGCCGGTTTCCTCCTCACATTTTAAGCCGGCCGAGGCTTCCGGCACCCCGGCTAAGCTTTCTCCACGGCCCGCTGAGCTTCCAGAAGACCTCCAGCCGGTTCTCCCGGTGCTTTCCTCCTCACGTTTTAAGCCGGCCGAGGCTTCCGGCACCCCGGCTAAGCTTTTTCCCACGGCCCGCTGAGCTTCCAGGGGACCTCCGGCCGGTTCTCCGCGCGCTTTCCTCCTCACTTTTAAGCCGGCCGAGGCTCCAGGCACCTCGGCTAAGCGTTTTGAACGGCCCGCTGAGCTTCCAGGGGACCTCCAGCCGGTTCTCCGCGCGCCCCCCTCCCAACTTTTTAAGCCGGCCGAGGCTCCAGGCACCCCGGCCAAGCCTTTCCCACGGCCCGCTGAGCTTCCAGGGGACCTCCAGCCGGTTCTCCGCGCGCCCCCCTCCCACCTTTTTAAGCCGGCCGAGGCTCCAGGCACCCCGGCCAAGCCTTTCCCACGGCCCGCTGAGCTTCCAGGGGACATCCAGCCGGTTCTCCGCGCGCCCCCCTCCTAACTCGACGCCCGAGGAGGCTCCAGGCACCCCGGCTGAGCCTTTTCGGCGGCCCGCTGATCTCCCGGAGGTCGCAACGGGGAATTGCCTCCCTCTCGCGGACACGGCGCGTAAATGCACCGCCTCTCGCACTTGGCGCACACTCACTCGCATCGCTACGCCTCCCGCGGCACTTTAAGCGACCGGGACCACCGCGAGCGCGGGCGATGACTAAGAGGCTCCCCGGCCGGCCTCGCGGAGCTCCGACGCTCCCCCGCGGGACTTCCGGCGGCCGGCCGGAGCCTCGGCACGGCTGCCGCACTCCCTAATAACACCCCGCGGGCCCCCGCGAGCCGAACGCTCGCTGCCGCGGGCGACCCGTGGTACCCCACGTGCCGAGGCGGACGCGTGACGGCGCGGGAGCCCTCGGCACTATATCACGGTCACGCATGTAGTCAAATCGTGTAAAATCACCGTTAGTTTATTCACAATATACGTAATAATTAAATACATATCAACACCGCGTATATTATTAATAAACATATGTATGTATTTATTTAATAATTAAATAAATATTAACATCGCGTATAATCATGCGGGCTCCGGGGGAAGGGGCCGATTTTTCGCCGTTCGTGGCCGACCGGGGAACCGGCGAAGGCGGACGCATCGCGGCGCGAGAGCCGTTGGCACTTTGGAAAAAAATAAAATAAAATTCGCCGACCGGGCTCCGGGGAAGAGGCCGATTTTTGGCCGTTCGTGGCCGACTTGGGAACCGGCGAAGGCGGACGCATCGCGGCGCGAGAGCCGTTGGCACTTTGAAAAAAAAAAAAAAAAAAAAAAAAAAAAAAAAATTCGCCCACCGGGCTCCGGGGGAAGAGGCCGGCTTTTCGCCGTTCGCGGCCGACCGGGGAACCGGCGAAGGCGGACGCGCTCTCCAACGAGCCCCGCCGGCCGGAGGAAGTGCGCCCTCTGGCGGACACGCCGTTGTAAATGAATGGGGTTTGGCACTTAGTGCATTTTTCGCCCAAGTCGAAGCGCGCTCCGGGCGAGGAGGCCGGATTCTCGCCACCCGTGGCCGGCCGGGGAACCGGCCAAGGCGGATAGGCTTTCACGGAGGTCCCGCCGGCTGGTCCGCGGGCCGATTAGGGTCCCGCGAGTGAGCGGTGGCGGTCCGGAATCCAGGCCGGCCAGGAGGCACCGCCAGGCGGATAGGCTTTCACGGAGGTCCCGCCGGCTGGTCCGCGGGCCGATTAGGGTCCCGCGAGTGAGCGGTGGCGGTCCGGAATCCAGGCCGGCCAGGAGGCACCGCCAGGCGGATAGGCTTTCACGGAGGTCCCGCCGGCTGGTCCGCGGGCCGATTAGGGTCCCGCGAGTGAGCGGTGGCGGTCCGGAATCCAGGCCGGCCAGGAGGCACCGCCAGGCGGATAGGCTTTCACGGAGGACCCGCCGGCTGGTCCGCGGGCCGATTAGGGTCCCGCGAGTGAGCGGTCGCGGTCCGGAATCCAGGCCGGCCAGGAGGCACCGCCAGGCGGATAGGCTTTCACGGAGGACCCGCCGGCTGGTCCGCGGGCCGATTAGGGTCCCGCGAGTGAGCGGTCGCGGTCCGGAATCCAGGCCGGCCAGGAGGCACCGCCAGGCGGATACACTCTCTAACGAGCCCCGCCGGCTGGTCCGCCGGGGGAAGTGCGCCCTCTGGCGGACACGCCGTTGTAAATGAATGGGGTTTGGCACTTAGTGCATTTTTCGACCAGCGGCAACGCAGGCTGACGGGCGGCCGCTTCCACGGGCCGGCACTACTCTACGGAGGCGCTAGCCGCCTCCGGTGGGGGCCGTGTGATCTCGCTGGATGCCCGAGGACCTTCCGCCAGGCCCGGCCCCAGCTTTTGCGCGCGCCCGGTCCTATTACCTGGTGGAAGCTGGAGGCCGGGGCTCGGCAGCTCGCTGCCCGGGGGACCTTCCGCGAGGCCCGGCCGCAGCTTTTACGCACGGCCGCTGCTATTCTCTGGCTCCGGCTTCGTCCCGGAGGGTGCTTGGGGAACGGCGGCGCACACCGCGAACGGCCGGTGGCGGTCGGCTGGTGGCGGTCGGGGGTGGCGCTTGGGGATGGCGCTTGGGGATGGTGGCGGTCGGCTGGTGGCGGTCGGCTGGTGGCGGTCGCCTTGTGGCGGTCGGGGGTGGCGCTTGGGGATGGTGGCTGTCGCCTTGTGGCGGTCGCCTTGTGGCGGTCGGGGGGTGGCGGTCGGGGATGGCGCTTGGGGATGGTGGCGGTCGGCTGGTGGCGGTCGGCTGGTGGCGGTCGGGGGTGGCGCTTGGGGATGGTGGCTGTCGCCTTGTGGCGGTCGGCTGGTGGCGGTCGGCTGGTGGCGGTCGGGGGTGGCGCTTGGGGATGGTGGCTGTCGCCTTGTGGCGGTCGGCTGGTGGCGGTCGCCTTGTGGCGGTCGGGGGGTGGCGGTCGGGGATGGCGCTTGGGGATGGTGGCTGTCACCTTGTGGCGGTCGGCTGGTGGCGGTCGGCTGGTGGCGGTCGCCTTGTGGCGGTCGGGGGGTGGCGGTCGGGGATGGCGCTTGGGGATGGTGGCGGTCGGCTGGTGGCGGTCGGCTGGTGGCGGTCGGCTGGTGGCGGTCGGGGGTGGCGCTTGGCGATGGTGGCTGTCGCCTTGTGGCGGTCGCCTTGTGGCGGTCGGGGGGTGGCGGTCGGGGATGGCGCTTGGGGATGGTGGCGGTCGGCTGGTGGCGGTCGGCTGGTGGCGGTCGGGGGTGGCGCTTGGGGATGGTGGCTGTCGCCTTGTGGCGGTCGGCTGGTGGCGGTCGCCTTGTGGCGGTCGGGGGGTGGCGGTCGGGGATGGCGCTTGGGGATGGTGGCTGTCGCCTTGTGGCGGTCGGCTGGTGGCGGTCGCCTTGTGGCGGTCGGGGGTGGCGCTTGGGGATGGTGGCTGTCGCCTTGTGGCGGTCGGCTGGTGGCGGTCGCCTTGTGGCGGTCGGGGGGTGGCGGTCGGGGATGGCGCTTGGGGATGGTGGCTGTCGCCTTGTGGCGGTCGGCTGGTGGCGGTCGCCTTGTGGCGGTCGGGGGTGGCGCTTGGGGATGGTGGCTGTCGCCTTGTGGCGGTCGGCGGTGGTGGTTTGGGACCGGCGTCCGGCGCAAAGTGCGTGTTGCGCGGGCCGGAGAAAATTTAGGCCAGGGGCCCGCCGCTGGAGAATTTTTTAGGTACCAGGGGTGGATTTTTTTTGTCACCGCAGGAGGGGGACGTTGCCTCCGTCCGTGTCCGACGGAAAGTGCGTGTTGCGCGGGCCGGAGAAAGTTTAGGCCAGGGGCCCGCCGCTGGAGAAATTTTTAGGTACCAGGGGTGGATTTTTTTTGTCACCGCAGGAGGGGGACGTTGCCTCCGTCGGTGTCCGGCGGAAAGTGCGTGTTGCGCGGCCCGGAGAAAGTTTAGGCCAGGGGCCCGCCGCTGGAGAAATTTTTAGGTACCAGGGGTGGATTTTTTTTGTCACCGCAGGAGGGGGACGTTGCCTCCGTCGGTGTCCGGCGGAAAGTGCGTGTTGCGCGGCCCGGAGAAAGTTTAGGCCCGGGGCCCGCCGCTGGAGGAATTTTTAGGTACCAGGAGCGGATGTACTTACTTCCACAGCGCCCGCGCGCTCCCGGCCGGTGTCCGAGGATGCTGCCTCATCCCCGGACGCGCCTGTTACGCACGCCCGCTGTCATCCTCCGGAGACTGAGTTCCACTTAGTGGAGGCTAAGTTCCACTTGGGGGAGGCTGCCTACTCCCGGCTGACGCCCGAGGATGCTGCCTCATCCCCGGACGCGCCTCTTACGCACGCCCGGTGTCATCCTCCGATCACTAAGTTCCACTTGGAGGCTCACAAGACGGGAGCGGACGCACACCCACGCCCGGCCAGAGTGACCGAGAGGCGGACATACGTTATCTTACGCGCGCCCGCTAACATTCTCCAGAGACTAAGTTAAACTAAGGGGAGGCTGCCTACTCCCGCCTGCCGCCCGAGGATGCTGCCTCATCCCCGGACGAGCCTCTTACGCACGCCCGCTGTCATCCTCCGACGACTAAGTTCCGCTTGCGGGAGGCTGCCTCCTCCCGCCCGCCGTCCGGGGATGCTGCCTCATCCCCGGGCGAGCCTCTTACGCACGCCCGCTGTCATCCTCCGACGACTAAGTTCCGCTTGCGGGAGGCTGCCTCCTCCCGCCCGCCGCCCGGGGATGCTGCCTCATCCCCGGGCGAGCCTATTACGCACGCCCGCTGTCATCCTCCAACAACTAAGTTCCGCTCGCGGGAGGCTGCCTCCTCCCGCCCGCCGCCCGGGGATGCTGCCTCATCCCCGGGCGAGCCTCTTACGCACGCCCGCTGTCATCCTCCAACGACTAAGTTCCACTTGCGGGAGGCTGCCTCCTCCCGCCCGCCGCCCGGGGATGCTGCCTCATCCCCGGGCGAGCCTCTTACGCACGCCCGCTGTCATCCTCCAACAACTAAGTTCCACCTGCGGGAGGCTGCCTCCTCCCGCCCGCCGCCCGGGG
>NW_026061443.1:12500-31122 GCF_024217435.2 Syngnathus scovelli
AAATCCACCCCTGGTACCTAAAAATTTCTCCAGCGGCGGGCCCCTGGCCTAAACTTTCTCCGGCCCGCGCAACACGCACTTTCCGTCGGACACGGACGGAGGCAACGTCCCCCTCCTGCGGTGACAAAAAAAATCCACCCCTGGTACCTAAAAATTTCTCCAGCGGCGGGCCCCTGGCCTAAATTTTCTCCGGCCCGCGCAACACGCACTTTGCGCCGGACGCCGGTCCCAAACCACCACCGCCGACCGCCACAAGGCGACAGCCACCATCCCCAAGCGCCATCCCCGACCGCCACAAGGCGACCGCCACAAGGCGACCGCCACAAGGCGACAGCCACCATCCCCAAGCGCCATCCCCGACCGCCACAAGGCGACCGCCACCAGCCGACCGCCACAAGGCGACAGCCACCATCCCCAAGCGCCATCCCCAAGCGCCACCCCCGACCGCCACCAGCCGACCGCCACCAGCCGACCGCCACCAGCCGACCGCCACCAGCCGACAGCCACCATCCCCAAGCGCCACCCCCGACCGCCGCCCCCCGACCGCCACAAGGCGACCGCCACCAGCCGACCGCCACAAGGCGACAGCCACCATCCCCAAGCGCCACCCCCGACCGCCACCCCCCGACCGCCACCAGCCGACCGCCACCAGCCGACCGCCACCAGCCGACCGCCACAAGGCGACAGCCACCATCCCCAAGCGCCATCCCCGACCGCCACCCCCCGACCGCCACAAGGCGACAGCCACCATCCCCAAGCGCCATCCCCGACCGCCACCCCCCGACCGCCACCAGCCGACCGCCACCAGCCGACCGCCACAAGGCGACAGCCACCATCCCCAAGCGCCATCCCCGACCGCCACAAGGCGACCGCCACAAGGCGACCGCCACCAGCCGACCGCCACAAGGCGACAGCCACCATCCCCAAGCGCCATCCCCGACCGCCACAAGGCGACCGCCACAAGGCGACCGCCACCAGCCGACCGCCACAAGGCGACAGCCACCATCCCCAAGCGCCATCCCCGACCGCCACCCCCCGACCGCCACCAGCCGACCGCCACCAGCCGACAGCCACCATCCCCAAGCGCCATCCCCAAGCGCCACCCCCGACCGCCACCAGCCGACCGCCACCAGCCGACCGCCACCAGCCGACCGCCACCAGCCGACAGCCACCATCCCCAAGCGCCATCCCCAAGCGCCACCCCCGACCGCCACCAGCCGACAGCCACCAGCCGACCGCCACCAGCCGACCGCCACCGGCCGTTCGCGGTGTGCGCCGCCGTTCCCCAAGCACCCTCCGGGACGAAGCCGGAGCCAGAGAATAGCAGCGGTGGTGCGTAAAAGCTGCGGCCGGGCCTCGCGGAAGGTCCCCGGGCGGCGAGCTGCGGAGCCCCGGCCTCCAGCTTCCACCAGGTAATAGGACCGGGCGCGCGTAAAAGCTGCGGCCGGGCCTCGCGGAAGGTCCTCGGGCATCCAGCGAGATCACACGGCCCCCACCGGAGGCGGCTAGCGCCTCCGTAGAGTAGTACCGGCCCGTGGAAGCGGCCGCCCGTCAGCCTGCGTTGCCGCTGGTCGAAAAATGCACTAAGTGCCAAACCCCATTCATTTACAACGGCGTGTCCGCCAGAGGGCGCACTTCCCCCGGCGGACCAGCCGGCGGGGCTCGTTAGAGAGTGTATCCGCCTGGCAGTGCCTCCTGGACGGCCTGTATTCCGGACCGCGACCGCTAACTTACGGGAGCCTAAACGGCCCGCGGACCAGCCGGCGGGTCCTCCGTGAAAGCCTATCCGCCTGGCGGTGCCTCCTGGCCGGCCTGGATTCCGGACCGCGACCGCTCACTCGCGGGACCCTAAACGGCCCGCGGACCAGCCGGCGGGTCCTCCGTGAAAGCCTATCCGCCTGGCGGTGCCTCCTGGCCGGCCTGGATTCCGGACCGCCACCGCTCACTCGCGGGACCCTAAACGGCCCGCGGACCAGCCGGCGGCTCCTCCGTGAAAGCCTATCCGCCTGGCGGTGCCTCCTGGCCGGCCTGGATTCCGGACCGCCACCGCTCACTCGCGGGACCCTAATCGGCCCGCGGACCAGCCGGCGGATCCTCCGTGAAAGCCTATCCGCCTTCGCCGGTTCCCCGGCCGGCCACGGGTGGCGAGAATCCGGCCTCCTCGCCCGGAGCGCGCTTCGACTTGGGCGAAAAATGCACCAAGTGCCAAACCCCATTCATTTACAACGGCGTGTCCGCCAGAGGGCGCACTTCCTCCGGCCGGCGGGGCTCGTTAGAGAGCGCGTCCGCCTTGGCCGGTTCCCCGGCCGGCCACGGGTGGCGAGAATCCGGCCTCCTCGCCCGGAGCGCGCTTCGACTTGGGCGAAAAATGCACTAAGTGCCAAACCCCATTCATTTACAACGGCGTGTCCGCCAGAGGGCGCACTTCCTCCGGCCGGCGGGGCTCGTTAGAGAGCGCGTCCGCTTTCGCCGGTTCCCCGGTCGGCCGCGAACGGCGAAAAGCCGGCCTCTTCCCCCGGAGCCCGGTGGGCGAATTTTTTTTTTTTTTTTTTTTTTCAAAGTGCCAACGGCTCTCGCGCCGCGCTGCGTCCGCCTTCGCCGGTTCCCCGGTCGGCCCGAACGAGCGAAAATTCGGCCTCTTGCCCCGGAGCCCGGTCGGCGAATTATTTATTTATTTATTTATTTATTTATTTATTTATTTATTTATTTATTTTTCCAAAGTGCCAACGGCTCTCGCGCCGCGATGCGTCCGCCTTCGCCGGTTCCCCGGTCGGCCACGAACGGCCAAAAATCGGCCTCTCCCCCCGGAGCCCGGTCGGCGAATTATTATTTATTTATTTATTTATTTATTTATTTATTTTTCCAAAGTGCCAACGGCTCTCGCGCCGCGATGCGTCCGCCTTCGCCGGTTCCCCGGTCGGCCACGAAGTATTGCGCATGATTATACGCGATGTTAATATTTATTTAATTATTAAATAAATACATACATGTGTTTATTAATAATATACGCGATGTTAATATTTATTTAATTATTACCTATATTATGAATAAACTAACGGTGATTTTACACGATTTGACTACATACGTGACCGTGAGATAGTGCCGAGGGCTCCCGCGCCGTCACGCGTCCGCCTTGGCACGGGTCGCCCGCGGCAGCGAGCGTTCGGCTCGCGGGGGTCCGCGGGGTGTTATTAGGGAGTGCGGCAGCCGTGCCGAGGCTCCGGCCGGCCGCCGGAAGTCCCGCGGGGGAGCGTCGGAGCTCCGCGAGGCCGGCCGGGGAGCCTCTTAGTCATCGCCCGCGCTCGCGGTGGTCCCGGTCGCTTAAAGTGCCACGGGAGGCGTAGCGATGCGAGTGAGTGTGCGCCAAGTGCGAGAGGCGGTGCATTTACGCGCCGTGTCCGCGAGAGGGAGGCAATTCCCCGTTGCGACCTCCGGGAGATCAGCGGGCCGTTCAAATCGCTTAGCCGGGGTGCCGGGAGCCGAGTTAGGAGGGGGGCGCGCGGAGAACCGGCCGGAGGTCCCCTGGAAGCTCAGCGGGACGTGGGAAACGCTTGGCCGGGGTGCCGGAAGCCTCGGCCGGCTTAAAAGTGAGGAGGAAAGCGCGCGGAGAACCGGCCGGAGGTCCCCTGGAAGCTCAGCGGGCCGTGGGAAAAAAGCTCAGCCGGGGTGCCGGAAGCCTCGGCCGGCTTAAAACGTGAGGAGGAAAGCACCGGGAGAACCGGCTGGAGGTCTTCTGGAAGCTCAGCGGGCCGCCGAAAACGCGTAGCCGAGGTGCCGGGAGCCTCCTCGGGCGTCAAAAGTGAGGAGCGACGCACCCCCGAGAACCGCCTGGGTCCTCCAGCCACCGTTGAAAAAGACGTCGAGTCAGGCTACCTTAAGAGAGTCACAGCTACTCCCGCCGTTTACCCGCGCGGAGCGTCATCGCCTCCGCGAACCGTCAAAAATAAATAAATACATGAATAAATGTCAAGTGAGCCTACCTTAAGAGAGTCGTAGTTACTCCCGCCGTTCGGCCGCTCAAAGTGTCATCGGAAGCGGACCCACGCAAGTAAGTGTGCGCAAAGTGCGAGAGGTGGTGTTTTTACTCGCCGCGTCCGCCAGAGGGAGGCAATTCCCCGCCGCGACGGCACGGGCAGCTTCCGAGCGTCTCCCCGAGCGCTCGGAAGTCCGTGCGGGGGGGAGATGAGAGCCGTGCGAGGTACCAGGTGGAGCCGGACGGCGCGGTGCTTCCAAGCAGCCGATCCGCTGGGCTTGGAGCTATTTTCGGCCGCCGGAGGTCCCGCGGAGGAGCGTCGGAGCTCCGCGAGGCCGGGGAGCCTCTCGGTAATCACCCGGGGCCGGCGGAGCGTTATTCGGCCGCTCTGCGCGCGCGCGCACGGCCTCCCGGCGGTGCCGGGGGGTGGTGCGCGAGCGCGCCGGCCGCCGGAGGTCCCGCGGAGGAGCGTCGGAGCTCCGCGAGGCCGGGGAGCCTCTCGGTAATCACCCGGGGCCGGCGGAGCGTTATTCGGCCGCTCTGCGCGCGCGCGCACGGCCTCCCGGCGGTGCCGGGGGGTGGTGCGCGAGCGCGCCGGCCGCCGGAGGTCCCGCGGAGGAGCGTCGGAGCTCCGCGAGGCCGGGGAGCCTCTCGGTAATCACCCGGGGCCGGCGGAGCGTTATTCGGCCGCTCTGCGCGCGCGCGCACGGCCTCCCGGCGGTGCCGGGGGGTGGTGCGCGAGCGCGCCGGCCGCCGGAGGTCCCGCGGAGGAGCGTCGGAGCTCCGCGAGGCCGGGGAGCCTCTCGGTAATCACCCGGGGCCGGCGGAGCGTTATTCGGCCGCTCTGCGCGCTGCGCGCACGGCCTCCCGGCGGTGCCGGGGGGTGGTGCGCGAGCGCGCCGGCCGCCGGAGGTCCCGCGGAGGAGCGTCGGAGCTCCGCGAGGCCGGGGAGCCTCTCGGTAATCACCCGGGGCCGGCGGAGCGTTATTCGGCCGCTCTGCGCGCGCGCGCACGGCCTCCCGGCGGTGCCGGTCGCCTCCGCGAACCGCCAAAATAAATGTCAAGTGAGCCTACCTTAAGAGAGTCACAGTTACTCCCGCCGTTTACCCGCGCGGAGCGTCATCGCCTCCGCGAACCGTCAAAAATAAATAAATACATGAATAAATAAATGTCAAGTGAGCCTACCTTAAGAGAGTCACAGTTACTCCCGCCGTTTACCCGCGCGGAGCGTCATCGCCTCCGCGAACCGTCAAAAATAAATAAATACATAAATAAATAGTCAAGTGAGCCTACCTTAGGAGAGTCGCAGTTACTCCCGCCGTTCGGCCGCTTAAAGTGCCACGGGAGGCGTAGCAATGCGAGTGAGTGTGCGCCAAGTGCGAGAGGCGGTGTATTTACTCGCCGTGTCCGCGAGAGGGAGGTAACTCCCCGTTGCGACCTCCGGGAGAGCAACGGGCCGCCGAAAACGCTCAGCCGAGGTGCTGGAAGCCTCGGCCGGCTCGCAAAGCGAGGCGCGAGGCACCGGGAGAACCGGCTGGAGGTCCCCTGGAAGCTCAGCGGGCCGTGGGAAACGCTCGGCCGAGGTGCTGGAAGCCTCGGCCGGCTCACAAAGCGAGGCGGGAGGCACCGGGAGAACCGGCTGGAGGTCCCTCGGAAGCTCAGCGGGCCGTGGAGAAAGCTTAGCCGGGGTGCTGGAAGCCTCGGCCGGCTCACAAAGCGAGGCGCGAGGCACCGGGAGAACCGGCTGCAGGTCCCCTGGAAGCTCAGCGGGCCGTGGAGAAAGCTTAGCCGGGGTGCTGGAAGCCTCGGCCGGCTCACAAAGCGAGGCGCGAGGCACCGGGAGAACCGGCTGGAGGTCCCTCGGAAGCTCAGCGGGCCGTGGAGAAAGCTTAGCCGGGGTGCCGGAAGCCTCGGCCGGCTTAAAATGTGAGGAGGAAACCGGCTGGACGTCTTCTGGAAGATCAGCGGGCCGTGGAAAATGCTAAGCCGAGGTGCTGGTTGTCGAATAAGGCTCCGCCATCTCGTAGAAGGTGCTAATAAAGTTCATATCCGCTCGGCTGGAGGTAATTGGCCAGCGGACCGGCCGGCGGGACCTCCGTGACCGCCTATCCGCCTGCCGGTGGCTGCTGGCCGGCGTGCATTCCGGGCCGCGACCGCTAACTTACGGGACCCTAAATGGCCCGCGGACCAGCTGGCGGGACCTCCGTGACAGCCTACCCGCCTGGCGGTGGCTGCTGGCCGGCGTGGATTCCGGGCCGCGACCGCTCACTTACGGGACCCTAATTGGCCCGCGGACCAGCTGGCGGGACCTCCGTGACAGCCTACCCGCCTCCCGGTGGCTGCTGGCCGGCGCGGATTCCGGGCCGCGACCGCTAACTTACGGGACCCCAATTGGCCCGCGGACCAGCCGGCGGGACCCCCGTGACCGCCTATCCGCCTTGGCCGGTTCCCCGGCCGGCCACGGATGGCGAGAATCCGGCCTCCTCGCCCGGAGCGCTCGTCGGCTTCGGCGAAAAATGCACTAAGTGCCAAACCCCATTCATTTACAATGGCGTGTCCGCCAGAGGGCGCAGTTCCCCCCGCGGACCAGCCGGCGGGACCTCCGTGACCGCCTATCCGCCCGCGCTGGTTCCCCGGCCGGCGCGAATTCCGGGCCGCGACCGCTAAATTACGGGACCCAAATTGGCCCGCGGACCAGCCGGCGGGACCTCCGTGACCGCCTATCCGCCTCCGCTGGTTCCCCGGTCGGCGTGGATTCCGGACCGCGACCGCTAAATTACGGGACCCAAAATGGCCCGCGGACCAGCCGGCGGGACCTCCGTGACCGCCTATCCGCCTCCGCTGGTTCCCCGGTCGGCGTGGATTCCGGACCGCGACCGCTAAATTACGGGACCCAAATTGGCCCGCGGACCAGCCGGCGGGACCTCCGTGACCGCCTATCCGCCTCCGCTGGTTCCCCGGTCGGCGTGGATTCCGGACCGCGACCGCTAAATTACGGGACCCAAAATGGCCCGCGGACCAGCCGGCGGGACCTCCGTGACCGCCTATCCGCCTCCGCTGGTTCCCCGGTCGGCCACAGATGACGAATATTCGGCCTCTCGCTCTGGAAGTCCTGCCGACTTAGCCGAAAATTTTCTAAGTGCCATCGGCTCTCGCTCGGAAAAGTGTCCGCCTCGTCTGGTTCCCCAGCTCGGCCTCAGAATTCGAAAATTCGGCCTCTCTGAGGTACCAGGGGTAGGCTTTATGTACTTGGTCCCCCCAGTTAGTGTACTCATCACTTTACCCCCCTTTCGCAAAATATAGTCGGCACGTATGTGCAGAACTGTTTATTTTCATTTTAAAAATTTTCTAAGTGCCAGCGGAAGCTGTCACACGAACTGTCCGAGCTACCACGGTGCCCATCCCGGGCAGTGACGGCAAAAGGCCGATGTGTGTTTGATGGAAGTCTGAATAATTTCTAAGTGCCAACGGCTCAACCGCCGTAAAGTGTCCGCCTCGGCTGGTTCTCCATGTCGGCCCGAACGAGCGAAAATTCGGCCTCTTCCCCTGGAGGTCCGGAACATTTTGGCGAATATTTTCAAAGTGCCAACGGCTGTTCCGCCGTAAAGTGTCCGACCCGGCTGGTTCCTCCGGTCGGCCCGAACGAGCGAAAATTCGGCCTCTTCCCCTGGAGGTCCTGTGAAGTTTAACGAATATTTTCTAAGTGCCAACGGCTGTTCCGCCGTAACGTGTCCGACCCGGCTGGTTCCTCCGGTCGGCCCGAACGAGCGAAAATTCGGCCTCTTCCCCTGGAGGTCCGGACGACTTTGGCGAATATTTTCTAAGTGCGAACGGCTGTTGCGCCGTAACGTGTCCGACCCGGCTGGTTCCTCCGGTCGGCCCGAACGAGCGAAAATTCGGCCTCTTCCCCTGGAGGTCAGGAACATTTTGACGAATATTTTCAAAGTGCCAACGGCTGTTGCGCCGTAAGGTGTCCGACCCGGCTGGTTCCTCCGGTCGGCCCGAACGAGCGAAAATTCGGCCTCTTCCCCTGGAGGTCCGGAACATTTTGGCGAATATTTTCAAAGTGCCAACGGCTGTTCCGCCGTAAAGTGTCCGACCCGGCTGGTTCCTCCGGTCGGCCCGAACGAGCGAAAATTCGGCCTCTTCCCCTGGAGGTCCGGACGACTTTGGCGAATATTTTCTAAGTGCGAACGGCTGTTGCGCCGTAAAGTGTCCGACCCGGCTGGTTCCTCCGGTCGGCCCGAACGAGCGAAAATTCGGCCTCTTCCCCTGGAGGTCCGGAACATTTTGGCGAATATTTCCTAAGTGCCAACGGCTGTTGCGCCGTAACGTGTCCGACCCGGCTGGTTCCTCCGGTCGGCCCGAACAAGCGAAAATTCGGCCTCTTCCCCCTGGAGGTCCGGACGACTTTGGCGAATATTTTCTAAGTGCGAACGGCTGTTGCGCCGTAACGTGTCCGACCCGGCTGGTTCCTCCGGTCGTCCCGAACGAGCGAAAATTCGGCCTCTTCCCCTGGAGGTCCGGACGACTTTGGCGAATATTTTCTAAGTGCGAACGGCTGTTGCACCGTAACGTGTCCGACCCGGCTGGTTCCTCCGGTCGGCCCGAACGAGCGAAAATTCGGCCTCTTCCCCTGGAGGTCCGGACGACTTTGACGAATATTTTCTAAGTGCCAACGGCTGTTCCGCCGTAACGTGTCCGACCCGGCCGGTTCCTCCGGTCGGCCCGAACGAGCGAAAATTCGGCCTCTTCCCCTGGAGGTCCGGAACATTTTGGCGAATATTTTCTAAGTGCGAACGGCTGTTGCGCCGTAAAGTGTCCGACCCGGCTGGTTCCTCCGGTCGGCCCGAACGAGCGAAAATTCGGCCTCTTCCCCTGGAGGTCCGGACGACTTTGACGAATATTTTCTAAGTGCCAACGGCTGTTCCGCCGTAACGTGTCCGACCCGGCCGGTTCCTCCGGTCGGCCCGAACGAGCGAAAATTCGGCCTCTTCCCCTGGAGGTCCGGAACATTTTGGCGAATATTTTCTAAGTGCGAACGGCTGTTGCGCCGTAAAGTGTCCGACCCGGCCGGTTCCTCCGGTCGGCCCGAACGAGCGAAAATTCGGCCTCTTCCCCTGGAGGTCCGGAACATTTTGGCGAATATTTTCAAAGTGCCAACGGCTGTTGCGCCGTAACGTGTCCGACCCGGCTGGTTCCTCCGGTCGGCCCGAACGAGCGAAAATTCGGCCTCTTCCCCTGGAGGTCCGGACGACTTTGGCGAATATTTTCTAAGTGCGAACGGCTGTTGCGCCGTAACGTGTCCGACCCGGCTGGTTCCTCCGGTCGGCCCGAACGAGCGAAAATTCGGCCTCTTCCCCTGGAGGTCCGGAACATTTTGGCGAATATTTTCAAAGTGCCAACGGCTGTTGCGCCGTAACGTGTCCGACCCGGCTGGTTCCTCCGGTCGGCTTGAACAAGCGAAAATTCGGCCTCTTCCCCTGGAGGTCCGGACGACTTTGGCGAATATTTTCTAAGTGCGAACGGCTGTTGCGCCGTAACGTGTCCGACCCGGCTGGTTCCTCCGGTCGGCCCGAACGAGCGAAAATTCGGCCTCTTCCCCTGGAGGTCCGGAACATTTTGGCGAATATTTTCTAAGTGCGAACGGCTGTTGCGCCGTAAAGTGTCCGACCCGGCCGGTTCCTCCGGTCGGCCCGAACGAGCGAAAATTCGGCCTCTTCCCCTGGAGGTCCGGAACATTTTGGCGAATATTTTCAAAGTGCCAACGGCTGCTCCGCCGTAAAGTGTCCGACCCGGCTGGTTCCTCCGGTCGGCCCGAACGAGCGAAAATTCGGCCTCTTCCCCTGGAGGTCCGGACGACTTTGGCGAATATTTTCAAAGTGCCAACGGCTGTTGCGCCGTAACGTGTCCGACCCGGCTGGTTCCTCCGGTCGGCCCGAACGAGCGAAAATTCGGCCTCTTCCCCTGGAGGTCCTGTGAAGTTTAACGAATATTTTCTAAGTGCCAACGGCTGTTGCGCCGTAACGTGTCCGACCCGGCTGGTTCCTCCGGTCGGCCCGAACGAGCGAAAATTCGGCCTCTTCCCCTGGAGGTCCGGAACATTTTGGCGAATATTTTCAAAGTGCCAACGGCTGTTGCGCCGTAACGTGTCCGACCCGGCTGGTTCCTCCGGTCGGCCCGAACAAGCGAAAATTCGGCCTCTTCCCCCTGGAGGTCCGGACGACTTTGGCGAATATTTTCTAAGTGCGAACGGCTGTTGCGCCGTAACGTGTCCGACCCGGCTGGTTCCTCCGGTCGTCCCGAACGAGCGAAAATTCGGCCTCTTCCCCTGGAGGTCCGGACGACTTTGGCGAATATTTTCTAAGTGCGAACGGCTGTTGCACCGTAACGTGTCCGACCCGGCTGGTTCCTCCGGTCGGCCCGAACGAGCGAAAATTCGGCCTCTTCCCCTGGAGGTCCGGACGACTTTGACGAATATTTTCTAAGTGCCAACGGCTGTTCCGCCGTAACGTGTCCGACCCGGCCGGTTCCTCCGGTCGGCCCGAACGAGCGAAAATTCGGCCTCTTCCCCTGGAGGTCCGGAACATTTTGGCGAATATTTTCTAAGTGCGAACGGCTGTTGCGCCGTAAAGTGTCCGACCCGGCTGGTTCCTCCGGTCGGCCCGAACGAGCGAAAATTCGGCCTCTTCCCCTGGAGGTCCGGACGACTTTGACGAATATTTTCTAAGTGCCAACGGCTGTTCCGCCGTAACGTGTCCGACCCGGCCGGTTCCTCCGGTCGGCCCGAACGAGCGAAAATTCGGCCTCTTCCCCTGGAGGTCCGGAACATTTTGGCGAATATTTTCTAAGTGCGAACGGCTGTTGCGCCGTAAAGTGTCCGACCCGGCCGGTTCCTCCGGTCGGCCCGAACGAGCGAAAATTCGGCCTCTTCCCCTGGAGGTCCGGAACATTTTGGCGAATATTTTCAAAGTGCCAACGGCTGTTGCGCCGTAACGTGTCCGACCCGGCTGGTTCCTCCGGTCGGCCCGAACGAGCGAAAATTCGGCCTCTTCCCCTGGAGGTCCGGACGACTTTGGCGAATATTTTCTAAGTGCGAACGGCTGTTGCGCCGTAACGTGTCCGACCCGGCTGGTTCCTCCGGTCGGCCCGAACGAGCGAAAATTCGGCCTCTTCCCCTGGAGGTCCGGAACATTTTGGCGAATATTTTCAAAGTGCCAACGGCTGTTGCGCCGTAACGTTCCCGACCCGGCTGGTTCCTCCGGTCGGCTTGAACAAGCGAAAATTCGGCCTCTTCCCCTGGAGGTCCGGACGACTTTGGCGAATATTTTCTAAGTGCGAACGGCTGTTGCGCCGTAAAGTGTCCGACCCGGCTGGTTCCTCCGGTCGGCCCGAACGAGCGAAAATTCGGCCTCTTCCCCTGGAGGTCCGGACGACTTTGACGAATATTTTCTAAGTGCCAACGGCTGTTCCGCCGTAACGTGTCCGACCCGGCCGGTTCCTCCGGTCGGCCCGAACGAGCGAAAATTCGGCCTCTTCCCCTGGAGGTCCTGTCAAGTTTAACGAATATTTTCTAAGTGCCATCGGCTCTTCCGCCGTTACGTGTCCGACCCGGCTGGTTCCTCCGGTCGGCCTGAACAAGTGAAAATTCGGCCTCTTCCCCTGGAGGTCCGGAACATTTTGGCGAATATTTTCTAAGTGCCATCGGCTCTTCCGCCGTAAGGTGTCCGACTCGGCCGGTTCCTCCGGTCGGCCTGAACGAGCGAAAATTCGGCCTCTTCCCCTGGAGGTCCTGTCAAGTTTAACGAATATTTTCTAAGTGCCATCGGCTCTTCCGCCGTAAGGTGTCCGACTCGGCCGGTTCCTCCGGTCGGCCTGAACAAGTGAAAATTCGGCCTCTTCCCCTGGAGGTCCGGAACATTTTGGCGAATATTTTCTAAGTGCCATCGGCTCTTCCGCCGTAAGGTGTCCGACTCGGCCGGTTCCTCCGGTCGGCCTGAACGAGCGAAAATTCGGCCTCTTCCCCTGGAGGTCCTGTCAAGTTTAACGAATATTTTCTAAGTGCCATCGGCTCTTCCGCCGTAAAGCGTCCGACTCGGCTGGTTCCCGATGTCGGCCAGAACAAGTGGAAATTCGGCCTCTTCCCCTGGAGGTCAGTTGAAGTTTAACGAATATTTTCTAAGTGCCAACGGCTGCTCCGCCGTAAAGCGTCCGACTCGGCTGGTTCCCGATGTCGGCCAGAACAAGTGAAAATTCGGCCTCTTCCCCTGGAGGTCCGTTCAAGATTAACGAATATTTCCTAAGTGCCAACGGCTGCTCCGCCGTAAAGCGTCCGACTCGGCTGGTTCCCGATGTCGGCCAGAACAAGTGAAAATTCGGCCTCTTCCCCTGGAGGTCCGTTCAAGATTAACGAATATTTTCTAAGTGCCAACGGCTCTTGCGCCGAAAAGCGTCCGCCTCGGCTGGTTCCCGCGGTCGGACACAAAATGTGTCAATTCGGCCTCTCTGAGGTACCAGGGGTAGGCTTTATGTACTTGGTCCCCCCACTTAGTGTACTCATCACTTTACCCCCCTTTCGCAAAATATAGTCGGCACGTATGTGCAGAACTGTTTATTTTCATTTTAAAAATTGTCTAAGTGCCAGCGGAAGCTGTCACACGAACTGTCCGAGCTACCACGGTGCCCATCCCGGGCAGTGACGGCAAAAGGCCGATGTGTGTTTGATGGAAGTCTGAATAATTTCTAAGTGCCAACGGCTCAACCGCCGTAAAGTGTCCGCCTCGGCCGGTTCTCCCGGTCGGCCCGAACGAGCGAAAATTCGGCCTCTTTCCCTGGAGGTCCGGAACATTTTGGCGAATATTTTCTAAGTGCCAACGGGTGCTCCGCCGTAAAGTGTCCGCCTCGGCTGGTTCCCCCGGTCGGCCAGAACAAGTGAAAATTCGGCCTCTTCCCCTGGAGGTCCGGAACATTTTGGCGAATATTTCCTAAGTGCCAACGGCTGCTCCGCCGTAAAGTGTCCGCCTCGGCCGGTTCACCCGGTCGGCCAGAACAAGTGAAAATTCGGCCTCTTCCCCTGGAGGTCCGGAACATTTTGGCAAATATTTCCTAAGTGCCAACGGCTGCTCCGCCGTAAAGTGTCCGACTCGGCCGGTTCCCCCGGTCGGCCAGAACAAGTGAAAATCCGGCCTCTTCCCCTGGAAGTCCGGCCGAGTTAAGGCAAATATTTCCTAAGTGCCAACGGCTGTTCCGCCGTAAAGGGTCCGACTCGGCTGGTTCCCGATGTCGGCCAGAACAAGTGAAAAATCGGCCTCTTCCCCTGGAAGTCCGGCCGAGTTCGGCGAATATTTCCTAAGTGCCAACGGCTGTTCCGCCGTAAAGAGTCCGACTCGGCTGGTTCCCGATGTCGGCCAGAACAAGTGAAAATCCGGCCTCTTCCCCTGGAGGTCCGGAACATTTTGGCAAATATTTCCTAAGTGCCAACGGCTGCTCAGCCTTAAAGTGTCCGACTCGGCTGGTTCCCGATGTCGGCCAGAACAAGTGAAAATCCGGCCTCTTCCCCTGGAAGTCCGGCCGAGTTAAGGCGAATATTTCCTAAGTGCCAACGGCTGTTCCGCCGTAAAGAGTCCGACTCGGCTGGTTCCCGATGTCGGCCAGAACAAGTGAAAATCCGGCCTCTTCCCCTGGAAGTCCGGCCGAGTTAAGGCAAATATTTCCTAAGTGCCAACGGCTGTTCCGCCGTAAAGAGTCCGACTCGGCTGGTTCCCGATGTCGGCCAGAACAAGTGAAAATCCGGCCTCTTCCCCTGGAAGTCCGGCCGAGTTAAGGCGAATATTTCCTAAGTGCCAACGGCTGCTCAGCCTTAAAGTGTCCGACTCGGCTGGTTCCCGATGTCGGCCAGAACAAGTGAATATTCGGCCTCTTCCCCTGGAGGTCCGGAACATTTTGGCAAATATTTTCTAAGTGCTAACGGCTGTTGCGCCGTAACGTGTCCGACCCGGCTGGTTCTCCCGGTCGGCCCGAACGAGCGAAAATTCGGCCTCTTCCCCTGGAGGTCCGGAACATTTTGGCGAATATTTCCTAAGGGCCAACGGCTGCTCCGCCGTAAAGAGACCGACTCGGCTGGTTCCCGATGTCGGCCAGAACAAGTGAAAATTCGGCCTCTTCCCCTGGAGGTCAGTTGAAGTTTAACGAATATTTCCTAAGTGCCAACGGCTGCTCCGCCGTAAAGTGTCCGACTCGGCTGGTTCCCGATGTCGGCCAGAACAAGTGAATATTCGGCCTCTTCCCCTGGAGGTCCGGAACATTTTGGCAAATATTTCCTAAGTGCCAACGGCTGCTCCGCCGTAAAGAGTCCGACTCGGCTGGTTCCCGATTTCGGCCAGAACAAGTGAAAATTCGGCCTCTTCCCCTGGAAGTCCGGCCGAGTTCGGCGAATATTTCCTAAGTGCCAACGGCTCTTGCGCCGAAAAGCGTCCGACTCGGCTGGTTCCCGATGTCGGCCAGAACAAGTGAATATTCGGCCTCTTCCCCTGGAGGTCCGTTCAAGATTAACGAATATTTTCTAAGTGCCAACGGCTGCTCCGCCGTAAAGCGTCCGTCTCGGCTGGTTCCCGATGTCGGCCAGAACAAGTGGAAATTCGGCCTCTTCCCCTGGAAGTGCGGCCAAGTTTGGCGAATATTTCCTAAGTGCCAACGGCTGCTCCGCCGTAAAGCGTCCGACTCGGCTGGTTCCCGATGTCGGCCAGAACAAGTGAAAATTCGGCCTCTTCCCCTGGAGGTCCGTTCAAGTTTAACGAATATTTTCTAAGTGCCAACGGCTGCTCCGCCGTAAAGGGTCCGACTCGGCTGGTTCCCGATGTCGGCCAGAACAAGTGAAAATCCGGCCTCTTCCCCTGGAGGTCAGTTGAAGTTTAACGAATATTTTCTAAGTGCCAACGGCTGCTCCGCCGTAAAGCGTCCGACTCGGCTGGTTCCCGATGTCGGCCAGAACAAGTGAAAATTCGGCCTCTTCCCCTGGAGGTCAGTTGAAGTTTAACGAATATTTTCTAAGTGCCAACGGCTGCTCCGCCGTAAAGCGTCCGACTCGGCTGGTTCCCGATGTCGGCCAGAACAAGTGAAAATTCGGCCTCTTCCCCTGGAGGTCAGTTGAAGTTTAACGAATATTTTCTAAGTGCCAACGGCTGCTCCGCCGTAAAGCGTCCGACTCGGCTGGTTCCCGATGTCGACCAGAACAAGTGGAAATTCGGCCTCTTCCCCTGGAGGTCAGTTGAAGTTTAACGAATATTTTCTAAGTGCCAACGGCTGTTCCGCCGTAAAGAGTCCGACTCGGCTGGTTCCCGATGTCGGCCAGAACAAGTGAAAATTCGGCCTCTTCCCCTGGAGGTCCGTTCAAGATTAACGAATATTTTCTAAGTGCCAACGGCTCTTGCGCCGAAAAGCGTCCGCCTCGGCTGGTTCCCGCGGTCGGACACAAAATGTGTCAATTCGGCCTCTCTGAGGTACCAGGGGTAGGCTTTATGTACTTGGTCCCCCCACTTAGTGTACTCATCACTTTACCCCCCTTTCGCAAAATATAGTCGGCACGTATGTGCAGAACTGTTTATTTTCATTTTAAAAATTGTCTAAGTGCCAGCGGAAGCTGTCACACGAACTGTCCTAGCTACCACGGTGCCCATCCCGGGCAGTGACGGCAAAAGGCCGATGTGTGTTTATGGAAGTCTGAATAATTTCTAAGTGCCAACGGCTCAACCGCCGTAAAGTGTCCGCCTCGGCTGGTTCTCCCGGTCGGCCCGAACGAGCGAAAATTCGGCCTCTTCCCCTGGAGGTCCGGAACATTTTGGCGAATATTTTCAAAGTGCCAACGGCTGCTCCGCCGTAAAGTGTCCGCCTCGGCTGGTTCCCCCGGTCGGCCAGAACAAGTGAAAATTCGGCCTCTTCCCCTGGAGGTCCGGAACATTTTGGCGAATATTTTCAAAGTGCCAACGGCTGCTCCGCCGTAAAGTGTCCGCCTCGGCTGGTTCCCCCGGTCGGCCAGAACAAGTGAAAATTCGGCCTCTTCCCCTGGAGGTCCGGAACATTTTGGCGAATATTTCCTAAGTGCCAACGGCTGCTCCGCCGTAAAGTGTCCGACTCGGCTGGTTCCCCCGGTCGGCCAGAACAAGTGAAAAATCGGCCTCTTCCCCTGGAAGTCCGGCCGAGTTAAGGCAAATATTTCCTAAGTGCCAACGGCTGCTCAGCCTTAAAGGGTCCGACTCGGCTGGTTCCCGATGTCGGCCAGAACAAGTGAAAATCCGGCCTCTTCCCCTGGAAGTCCGGCCGAGTTAAGGCGAATATTTCCTAAGTGCCAACGGCTGCTCAGCCTTAAAGTGTCCGACTCGGCTGGTTCCCGATGTCGGCCAGAACAAGTGAATATTCGGCCTCTTCCCCTGGAGGTCCGGAACATTTTGGCAAATATTTCCTAAGTGCCAACGGCTGCTCCGCCGTAAAGTGTCCGACTCGGCTGGTTCCCGATGTCGGCCAGAACAAGTGAAAATCCGGCCTCTTCCCCTGGAAGTCCGGCCAAGTTCGGCGAATATTTCCTAAGTGCCAACGGCTGCTCCGCCGTAAAGAGACCGACTCGGCTGGTTCCCGATGTCGGCCAGAACAAGTGAAAATTCGGCCTCTTCCCCTGGAGGTCAGTTGAAGTTTAACGAATATTTCCTAAGTGCCAACGGCTGCTCCGCCGTAAAGTGTCCGACTCGGCTGGTTCCCGATGTCGGCCAGAACAAGTGAATATTCGGCCTCTTCCCCTGGAGGTCCGGAACATTTTGGCAAATATTTCCTAAGTGCCAACGGCTGCTCCGCCGTAAAGAGTCCGACTCGGCTGGTTCCCGATTTCGGCCAGAACAAGTGAAAATTCGGCCTCTTCCCCTGGAAGTCCGGCCGAGTTCGGCGAATATTTCCTAAGTGCCAACGGCTCTTGCGCCGAAAAGCGTCCGACTCGGCTGGTTCCCGATGTCGGCCAGAACAAGTGAATATTCGGCCTCTTCCCCTGGAGGTCCGTTCAAGATTAACGAATATTTTCTAAGTGCCAACGGCTGCTCCGCCGTAAAGCGTCCGTCTCGGCTGGTTCCCGATGTCGGCCAGAACAAGTGGAAATTCGGCCTCTTCCCCTGGAAGTGCGGCCAAGTTTGGCGAATATTTCCTAAGTGCCAACGGCTGCTCCGCCGTAAAGCGTCCGACTCGGCTGGTTCCCGATGTCGGCCAGAATAAGTGGAAATTCGGCCTCTTCCCCTGGAGGTCAGTTGAAGTTTAACGAATATTTTCTAAGTGCCAACGGCTGCTCCGCCGTAAAGCGTCCGACTCGGCTGGTTCCCGATGTCGGCCAGAACAAGTGAAAATTCGGCCTCTTCCCCTGGAAGTGCGGCCAAGTTAAGGCAAATATTTCCTAAGTGCCAACGGCTGTTCCGCCGTAAAGGGTCCGACTCGGCTGGTTCCCGATGTCGGCCAGAACAAGTGAAAATTCGGCCTCTTCCCCTGGAGGTCAGTTGAAGTTTAACGAATATTTTCTAAGTGCCAACGGCTGCTCCGCCGTAAAGCGTCCGACTCGGCTGGTTCCCGATGTCGGCCAGAACAAGTGAAAATTCGGCCTCTTCCCCTGGAGGTCCGTTCAAGTTTAACGAATATTTTCTAAGTGCCAACGGCTGCTCCGCCGTAAAGCGTCCGACTCGGCTGGTTCCCGATGTCGGCCAGAACAAGTGAAAATTCGGCCTCTTCCCCTGGAGGTCAGTTGAAGTTTAACGAATATTTTCTAAGTGCCAACGGCTGCTCCGCCGTAAAGCGTCCGACTCGGCTGGTTCCCGATGTCGGCCAGAACAAGTGAAAATTCGGCCTCTTCCCCTGGAGGTCAGTTGAAGTTTAACGAATATTTTCTAAGTGCCAACGGCTGCTCCGCCGTAAAGCGTCCGACTCGGCTGGTTCCCGATGTCGGCCAGAACAAGTGAAAATTCGGCCTCTTCCCCTGGAGGTCCGTTCAAGTTTGGGGAATATTTTCTAAGTGCCAACGGCTGCTCCGCCTTAAAGCGTCCGACTCGGCTGGTTCCCGATGTCGGCCAGAACAAGTGAAAATCCGGCCTCTTCCCCTGGAAGTCCGGCCGAGTTAAGGCAAATATTTCCTAAGTGCCAACGGCTGCTCAGCCTTAAAGGGCCCGACTCGGCTGGTTCCCGATGTCGGCCAGAAGAAGTGACAATTCGGCCTCTTCCCCTGGAGGTCTTTTCAAGTTTAACGAATATTTTCTGAGTGCCAACGGCTGCTCCGCCTTAAAGCGTCCGACTCGGCTGGTTCCCGATGTCGGCCAGAACAAGTGACAATTCGGCCTCTTCCCCTGGAGGTCCTTTCAAGTTTAACGAATATTTTCTAAGTGCCAACGGCTGCTCCGCCGTAAAGCGTCCGACTCGGCTGGTTCCCGATGTCGGCCAGAACAGGTGAAAATTCGGCCTCTTCCCCTGGAGGTCCGTTCAAGTTTGGCGAATATTTTCTAAGTGCCAACGGCTGCTCCGCCTTAAAGTGTCCGACTCGGCTGGTTCCCGATGTCGGGCAGAACAAGTGACAATTCGGCCTCTTCCCCTGGAAGTCCGGCCGAGTTTGGCGAATATTTTCTAAGTGCCAAC
>NW_026061445.1:0-10000 GCF_024217435.2 Syngnathus scovelli
GTGCGAACGGCTGTTGCGCCGTAAAGTGTCCGACCCGGCTGGTTCCTCCGGTCGGCCCGAACGAGCGAAAATTCGGCCTCTTCCCCTGGAGGTCCGGACGACTTTGACGAATATTTTCTAAGTGCCAACGGCTGTTCCGCCGTAACGTGTCCGACCCGGCCGGTTCCTCCGGTCGGCCCGAACGAGCGAAAATTCGGCCTCTTCCCCTGGAGGTCCTGTCAAGTTTAACGAATATTTTCTAAGTGCCATCGGCTCTTCCGCCGTTACGTGTCCGACCCGGCTGGTTCCTCCGGTCGGCCTGAACAAGTGAAAATTCGGCCTCTTCCCCTGGAGGTCCGGAACATTTTGGCGAATATTTTCTAAGTGCCATCGGCTCTTCCGCCGTAAGGTGTCCGACTCGGCCGGTTCCTCCGGTCGGCCTGAACGAGCGAAAATTCGGCCTCTTCCCCTGGAGGTCCTGTCAAGTTTAACGAATATTTTCTAAGTGCCATCGGCTCTTCCGCCGTAAGGTGTCCGACTCGGCCGGTTCCTCCGGTCGGCCTGAACAAGTGAAAATTCGGCCTCTTCCCCTGGAGGTCCGGAACATTTTGGCGAATATTTTCTAAGTGCCATCGGCTCTTCCGCCGTAAGGTGTCCGACTCGGCCGGTTCCTCCGGTCGGCCTGAACGAGCGAAAATTCGGCCTCTTCCCCTGGAGGTCCTGTCAAGTTTAACGAATATTTTCTAAGTGCCATCGGCTCTTCCGCCGTAAAGCGTCCGACTCGGCTGGTTCCCGATGTCGGCCAGAACAAGTGGAAATTCGGCCTCTTCCCCTGGAGGTCAGTTGAAGTTTAACGAATATTTTCTAAGTGCCAACGGCTGCTCCGCCGTAAAGCGTCCGACTCGGCTGGTTCCCGATGTCGGCCAGAACAAGTGAAAATTCGGCCTCTTCCCCTGGAGGTCCGTTCAAGATTAACGAATATTTCCTAAGTGCCAACGGCTGCTCCGCCGTAAAGCGTCCGACTCGGCTGGTTCCCGATGTCGGCCAGAACAAGTGAAAATTCGGCCTCTTCCCCTGGAGGTCCGTTCAAGATTAACGAATATTTTCTAAGTGCCAACGGCTCTTGCGCCGAAAAGCGTCCGCCTCGGCTGGTTCCCGCGGTCGGACACAAAATGTGTCAATTCGGCCTCTCTGAGGTACCAGGGGTAGGCTTTATGTACTTGGTCCCCCCACTTAGTGTACTCATCACTTTACCCCCCTTTCGCAAAATATAGTCGGCACGTATGTGCAGAACTGTTTATTTTCATTTTAAAAATTGTCTAAGTGCCAGCGGAAGCTGTCACACGAACTGTCCGAGCTACCACGGTGCCCATCCCGGGCAGTGACGGCAAAAGGCCGATGTGTGTTTGATGGAAGTCTGAATAATTTCTAAGTGCCAACGGCTCAACCGCCGTAAAGTGTCCGCCTCGGCCGGTTCTCCCGGTCGGCCCGAACGAGCGAAAATTCGGCCTCTTTCCCTGGAGGTCCGGAACATTTTGGCGAATATTTTCTAAGTGCCAACGGGTGCTCCGCCGTAAAGTGTCCGCCTCGGCTGGTTCCCCCGGTCGGCCAGAACAAGTGAAAATTCGGCCTCTTCCCCTGGAGGTCCGGAACATTTTGGCGAATATTTCCTAAGTGCCAACGGCTGCTCCGCCGTAAAGTGTCCGCCTCGGCCGGTTCACCCGGTCGGCCAGAACAAGTGAAAATTCGGCCTCTTCCCCTGGAGGTCCGGAACATTTTGGCAAATATTTCCTAAGTGCCAACGGCTGCTCCGCCGTAAAGTGTCCGACTCGGCCGGTTCCCCCGGTCGGCCAGAACAAGTGAAAATCCGGCCTCTTCCCCTGGAAGTCCGGCCGAGTTAAGGCAAATATTTCCTAAGTGCCAACGGCTGTTCCGCCGTAAAGGGTCCGACTCGGCTGGTTCCCGATGTCGGCCAGAACAAGTGAAAAATCGGCCTCTTCCCCTGGAAGTCCGGCCGAGTTCGGCGAATATTTCCTAAGTGCCAACGGCTGTTCCGCCGTAAAGAGTCCGACTCGGCTGGTTCCCGATGTCGGCCAGAACAAGTGAAAATCCGGCCTCTTCCCCTGGAGGTCCGGAACATTTTGGCAAATATTTCCTAAGTGCCAACGGCTGCTCAGCCTTAAAGTGTCCGACTCGGCTGGTTCCCGATGTCGGCCAGAACAAGTGAAAATCCGGCCTCTTCCCCTGGAAGTCCGGCCGAGTTAAGGCGAATATTTCCTAAGTGCCAACGGCTGTTCCGCCGTAAAGAGTCCGACTCGGCTGGTTCCCGATGTCGGCCAGAACAAGTGAAAATCCGGCCTCTTCCCCTGGAAGTCCGGCCGAGTTAAGGCAAATATTTCCTAAGTGCCAACGGCTGTTCCGCCGTAAAGAGTCCGACTCGGCTGGTTCCCGATGTCGGCCAGAACAAGTGAAAATCCGGCCTCTTCCCCTGGAAGTCCGGCCGAGTTAAGGCGAATATTTCCTAAGTGCCAACGGCTGCTCAGCCTTAAAGTGTCCGACTCGGCTGGTTCCCGATGTCGGCCAGAACAAGTGAATATTCGGCCTCTTCCCCTGGAGGTCCGGAACATTTTGGCAAATATTTTCTAAGTGCTAACGGCTGTTGCGCCGTAACGTGTCCGACCCGGCTGGTTCTCCCGGTCGGCCCGAACGAGCGAAAATTCGGCCTCTTCCCCTGGAGGTCCGGAACATTTTGGCGAATATTTCCTAAGGGCCAACGGCTGCTCCGCCGTAAAGAGACCGACTCGGCTGGTTCCCGATGTCGGCCAGAACAAGTGAAAATTCGGCCTCTTCCCCTGGAGGTCAGTTGAAGTTTAACGAATATTTCCTAAGTGCCAACGGCTGCTCCGCCGTAAAGTGTCCGACTCGGCTGGTTCCCGATGTCGGCCAGAACAAGTGAATATTCGGCCTCTTCCCCTGGAGGTCCGGAACATTTTGGCAAATATTTCCTAAGTGCCAACGGCTGCTCCGCCGTAAAGAGTCCGACTCGGCTGGTTCCCGATTTCGGCCAGAACAAGTGAAAATTCGGCCTCTTCCCCTGGAAGTCCGGCCGAGTTCGGCGAATATTTCCTAAGTGCCAACGGCTCTTGCGCCGAAAAGCGTCCGACTCGGCTGGTTCCCGATGTCGGCCAGAACAAGTGAATATTCGGCCTCTTCCCCTGGAGGTCCGTTCAAGATTAACGAATATTTTCTAAGTGCCAACGGCTGCTCCGCCGTAAAGCGTCCGTCTCGGCTGGTTCCCGATGTCGGCCAGAACAAGTGGAAATTCGGCCTCTTCCCCTGGAAGTGCGGCCAAGTTTGGCGAATATTTCCTAAGTGCCAACGGCTGCTCCGCCGTAAAGCGTCCGACTCGGCTGGTTCCCGATGTCGGCCAGAACAAGTGAAAATTCGGCCTCTTCCCCTGGAGGTCCGTTCAAGTTTAACGAATATTTTCTAAGTGCCAACGGCTGCTCCGCCGTAAAGGGTCCGACTCGGCTGGTTCCCGATGTCGGCCAGAACAAGTGAAAATCCGGCCTCTTCCCCTGGAGGTCAGTTGAAGTTTAACGAATATTTTCTAAGTGCCAACGGCTGCTCCGCCGTAAAGCGTCCGACTCGGCTGGTTCCCGATGTCGGCCAGAACAAGTGAAAATTCGGCCTCTTCCCCTGGAGGTCAGTTGAAGTTTAACGAATATTTTCTAAGTGCCAACGGCTGCTCCGCCGTAAAGCGTCCGACTCGGCTGGTTCCCGATGTCGGCCAGAACAAGTGAAAATTCGGCCTCTTCCCCTGGAGGTCAGTTGAAGTTTAACGAATATTTTCTAAGTGCCAACGGCTGCTCCGCCGTAAAGCGTCCGACTCGGCTGGTTCCCGATGTCGACCAGAACAAGTGGAAATTCGGCCTCTTCCCCTGGAGGTCAGTTGAAGTTTAACGAATATTTTCTAAGTGCCAACGGCTGTTCCGCCGTAAAGAGTCCGACTCGGCTGGTTCCCGATGTCGGCCAGAACAAGTGAAAATTCGGCCTCTTCCCCTGGAGGTCCGTTCAAGATTAACGAATATTTTCTAAGTGCCAACGGCTCTTGCGCCGAAAAGCGTCCGCCTCGGCTGGTTCCCGCGGTCGGACACAAAATGTGTCAATTCGGCCTCTCTGAGGTACCAGGGGTAGGCTTTATGTACTTGGTCCCCCCACTTAGTGTACTCATCACTTTACCCCCCTTTCGCAAAATATAGTCGGCACGTATGTGCAGAACTGTTTATTTTCATTTTAAAAATTGTCTAAGTGCCAGCGGAAGCTGTCACACGAACTGTCCTAGCTACCACGGTGCCCATCCCGGGCAGTGACGGCAAAAGGCCGATGTGTGTTTATGGAAGTCTGAATAATTTCTAAGTGCCAACGGCTCAACCGCCGTAAAGTGTCCGCCTCGGCTGGTTCTCCCGGTCGGCCCGAACGAGCGAAAATTCGGCCTCTTCCCCTGGAGGTCCGGAACATTTTGGCGAATATTTTCAAAGTGCCAACGGCTGCTCCGCCGTAAAGTGTCCGCCTCGGCTGGTTCCCCCGGTCGGCCAGAACAAGTGAAAATTCGGCCTCTTCCCCTGGAGGTCCGGAACATTTTGGCGAATATTTTCAAAGTGCCAACGGCTGCTCCGCCGTAAAGTGTCCGCCTCGGCTGGTTCCCCCGGTCGGCCAGAACAAGTGAAAATTCGGCCTCTTCCCCTGGAGGTCCGGAACATTTTGGCGAATATTTCCTAAGTGCCAACGGCTGCTCCGCCGTAAAGTGTCCGACTCGGCTGGTTCCCCCGGTCGGCCAGAACAAGTGAAAAATCGGCCTCTTCCCCTGGAAGTCCGGCCGAGTTAAGGCAAATATTTCCTAAGTGCCAACGGCTGCTCAGCCTTAAAGGGTCCGACTCGGCTGGTTCCCGATGTCGGCCAGAACAAGTGAAAATCCGGCCTCTTCCCCTGGAAGTCCGGCCGAGTTAAGGCGAATATTTCCTAAGTGCCAACGGCTGCTCAGCCTTAAAGTGTCCGACTCGGCTGGTTCCCGATGTCGGCCAGAACAAGTGAATATTCGGCCTCTTCCCCTGGAGGTCCGGAACATTTTGGCAAATATTTCCTAAGTGCCAACGGCTGCTCCGCCGTAAAGTGTCCGACTCGGCTGGTTCCCGATGTCGGCCAGAACAAGTGAAAATCCGGCCTCTTCCCCTGGAAGTCCGGCCAAGTTCGGCGAATATTTCCTAAGTGCCAACGGCTGCTCCGCCGTAAAGAGACCGACTCGGCTGGTTCCCGATGTCGGCCAGAACAAGTGAAAATTCGGCCTCTTCCCCTGGAGGTCAGTTGAAGTTTAACGAATATTTCCTAAGTGCCAACGGCTGCTCCGCCGTAAAGTGTCCGACTCGGCTGGTTCCCGATGTCGGCCAGAACAAGTGAATATTCGGCCTCTTCCCCTGGAGGTCCGGAACATTTTGGCAAATATTTCCTAAGTGCCAACGGCTGCTCCGCCGTAAAGAGTCCGACTCGGCTGGTTCCCGATTTCGGCCAGAACAAGTGAAAATTCGGCCTCTTCCCCTGGAAGTCCGGCCGAGTTCGGCGAATATTTCCTAAGTGCCAACGGCTCTTGCGCCGAAAAGCGTCCGACTCGGCTGGTTCCCGATGTCGGCCAGAACAAGTGAATATTCGGCCTCTTCCCCTGGAGGTCCGTTCAAGATTAACGAATATTTTCTAAGTGCCAACGGCTGCTCCGCCGTAAAGCGTCCGTCTCGGCTGGTTCCCGATGTCGGCCAGAACAAGTGGAAATTCGGCCTCTTCCCCTGGAAGTGCGGCCAAGTTTGGCGAATATTTCCTAAGTGCCAACGGCTGCTCCGCCGTAAAGCGTCCGACTCGGCTGGTTCCCGATGTCGGCCAGAATAAGTGGAAATTCGGCCTCTTCCCCTGGAGGTCAGTTGAAGTTTAACGAATATTTTCTAAGTGCCAACGGCTGCTCCGCCGTAAAGCGTCCGACTCGGCTGGTTCCCGATGTCGGCCAGAACAAGTGAAAATTCGGCCTCTTCCCCTGGAAGTGCGGCCAAGTTAAGGCAAATATTTCCTAAGTGCCAACGGCTGTTCCGCCGTAAAGGGTCCGACTCGGCTGGTTCCCGATGTCGGCCAGAACAAGTGAAAATTCGGCCTCTTCCCCTGGAGGTCAGTTGAAGTTTAACGAATATTTTCTAAGTGCCAACGGCTGCTCCGCCGTAAAGCGTCCGACTCGGCTGGTTCCCGATGTCGGCCAGAACAAGTGAAAATTCGGCCTCTTCCCCTGGAGGTCCGTTCAAGTTTAACGAATATTTTCTAAGTGCCAACGGCTGCTCCGCCGTAAAGCGTCCGACTCGGCTGGTTCCCGATGTCGGCCAGAACAAGTGAAAATTCGGCCTCTTCCCCTGGAGGTCAGTTGAAGTTTAACGAATATTTTCTAAGTGCCAACGGCTGCTCCGCCGTAAAGCGTCCGACTCGGCTGGTTCCCGATGTCGGCCAGAACAAGTGAAAATTCGGCCTCTTCCCCTGGAGGTCAGTTGAAGTTTAACGAATATTTTCTAAGTGCCAACGGCTGCTCCGCCGTAAAGCGTCCGACTCGGCTGGTTCCCGATGTCGGCCAGAACAAGTGAAAATTCGGCCTCTTCCCCTGGAGGTCCGTTCAAGTTTGGGGAATATTTTCTAAGTGCCAACGGCTGCTCCGCCTTAAAGCGTCCGACTCGGCTGGTTCCCGATGTCGGCCAGAACAAGTGAAAATCCGGCCTCTTCCCCTGGAAGTCCGGCCGAGTTAAGGCAAATATTTCCTAAGTGCCAACGGCTGCTCAGCCTTAAAGGGCCCGACTCGGCTGGTTCCCGATGTCGGCCAGAAGAAGTGACAATTCGGCCTCTTCCCCTGGAGGTCTTTTCAAGTTTAACGAATATTTTCTGAGTGCCAACGGCTGCTCCGCCTTAAAGCGTCCGACTCGGCTGGTTCCCGATGTCGGCCAGAACAAGTGACAATTCGGCCTCTTCCCCTGGAGGTCCTTTCAAGTTTAACGAATATTTTCTAAGTGCCAACGGCTGCTCCGCCGTAAAGCGTCCGACTCGGCTGGTTCCCGATGTCGGCCAGAACAGGTGAAAATTCGGCCTCTTCCCCTGGAGGTCCGTTCAAGTTTGGCGAATATTTTCTAAGTGCCAACGGCTGCTCCGCCTTAAAGTGTCCGACTCGGCTGGTTCCCGATGTCGGGCAGAACAAGTGACAATTCGGCCTCTTCCCCTGGAAGTCCGGCCGAGTTTGGCGAATATTTTCTAAGTGCCAACGGCTGCTCCGCCGTAAAGAGTCCGACTCGGCTGGTTCCCGATGTCGGCCAGAAAAAGTGACAATTCGGCCTCTTCCCCTGGAGGTCCTTTGAAGTTTAGCGAATATTTTCTAAGTGCCAACGGCTCTTGCGCCGAAAAGCGTCCGCCTCGGCTGGTTCCCGCGGTCGGCCGTAATAGGCGAAAATTCGGCCTCTTCCCCTGGAGCGACCTCCAAATTTGGGCGAAATTTTTTCTAAGTGCCTAAAGGTACCAGGGGTTTGGGTACCAGGGGTGCATTACCAACTGGTCTTTTGTCAACCCATGTACTTTTTCTAGAGTACATGGGTTGGTCCCCCCACTTAGTGTACTCATCACTTTACCCCCCTTTCGCAAAATATAGTCAGAACGAGCATGGGGGACGCAATTGTTTTCCATGCAAATCAATTGGGCCTGGTCCGAGCGCTGGTAACGGCCGCCAGCAAGCGTCCCCTGCTCGGATAGCAGAACTGAAGAAGGCACGGCACTTCCAGAGAGAGAGAGAAAATTTTCTAAGTGCCACATTTCTCAAAAATTTTCAAAGTGCCACATCTCTCAAAAAATTTCTAAGTGCCACATCTCTCAAAAAATTTCTAAGTGCCACATCTCTCAAAAAATTTCTAAGTGCCACATCTCTCAAAAACTTTCAAAGTGCCACATCTCTGAAAAACTTTCTAAGTGCCACGTCTCTGAAAAATTTTCTAAGTGCCACGGCACGGCTGTGAAATATTCAAAGTCCTACAGGCATTGGCAGAATGCGCGGACGGCCGTCTGCTCCCGGCGGCCGCCGCGAAGCTACTACCCCCTCCCGGGGACGGCTGTCTGCTCCCGGCAGCCGTCCTTACCCCCCTCCCCCGTTTGCACCGCCTGAAGTTAGACCCGCCTTGGTAGGGCCCCCACCGGCCCCGGCTCGCCGGCGTTGGGTGGACGGTTCCTGCCCACTTGCGGGTCCCGGTCGCTTGGCAACCGACCGGGGAGGACCAGCCGCCTCCTTAAACACAGGCTGGAAGGGAAATCCGGTCAAGCTACGGAGGACCGGCCGCCTCCTTAAACACAGGCCGGAAGGGAAATCCGATCAAGCTACGGAGGACCGGTCGCCTCCCTAAACACAGGCCGGGCAAAAATCTGCGAATGGGCCCGTCAAGGGTAGTGGGTCATCCAAGGTGGGAGGTACCGGCCGCCTCCTTAAACACAGGCCGGGCAAAAATCTGCGAATGGGCCCGTCAAGGGTAGTGGGTCATCCAAGGTGGGAGGTACCGGCCGCCTCCTTAAACACAGGCCGGGCAAAAATCTGCGAATGGCCCGTCAAGGGTAGAAGGTCATCCAAGGAGGGACGGTACCGGCCGCCTCCTTAAACACAGGCCGGGCAAAAATCTGCGAATGGCCCGTCAAGGGTTGTTGGTCATCCAAGGAGGGAGGTACCGGCCGCCTCCTTAAACACAGGCCGGGCAAAAATCTGCGAATGGCCCGTCAAGGGTTGTTGGTCATCCAAGGAGGGAGGTACCGGCCGCCTCCTTAAACACAGGCCGGGCAAAAATCTGCGAACGGCCCGTCAAGGGTTCTGTCTCATCCAAGAAAGGGGTACCGGCCGCCTCAGAGGCCGGAGCGAAGGGGGCGAAAGGCTGTCGATGGGGAAGGATCGGGGCCACGGCTAATCTAGCGATGCCCGCGTCGGGCGGTCACTCCGACGAATGAGCGGGGCCGAATCCGGCGCGAGGCGGCCTTCAGGCACGTGGTTCGAGACGACCTCACCCGGCTCTAGCCCGGAGGATCGGAGGCAACGGCCGTCTCCTTAAGCTAAGGCCGGACGAAAATCTGCGGATGCGGTCCATCCAAGGCAGACGGAGGTACCGGCCGCCTCGGTAAACAATGCCCGGGCAAAAATCTGCGAACGGCCCGTCAAGGGTTCTGTCTCATCCAAGAAAGGGGTACCGGCCGCCTCAGAGGCCGGAGCGAAGGGGGCGAAAGGCTGTCGATGGGGAAGGATCGGGGCCACGGCTAATCTAGCGATGCCCGCGTCGGGCGGTCACTCCGACGAATGAGCGGGGCCGAATCCGGCGCGAGGCGGCCTTCAGGCACGTGGTTCGAGACGACCTCACCCGGCTCTAGCCCGGAGGATCGGAGGCAACGGCCGTCTCCTTAAGCTAAGGCCGGACGAAAATCTGCGGATGCGGTCCATCCAAGGCAGACGGAGGTACCGGCCGCCTCGGTAAACAATGCCCGGGCAAAAATCTGCGAACGGCCCGTCAAGGGTTCTGTCTCATCCAAGAAAGGGGTACCGGCCGCCTCAGAGGCCGGAGCGAAGGGGGCGAAAGGCTGTCGATGGGGAAGGATCGGGGCCACGGCTAATCTAGCGATGCCCGCGTCGGGCGGTCACTCCGACGAATGAGCGGGGCCGAATCCGGCGCGAGGCGGCCTTCAGGCACGTGGTTCGAGACGACCTCACCCGGCTCTAGCCCGGAGGATCGGAGGCAACGGCCGTCTCCTTAAGCTAAGGCCGGACGAAAATCTGCGGATGCGGTCCATCCAAGGCAGACGGAGGTACCGGCCGCCTCGGTAAACAATGCCCGGGCAAAAATCTGCGAACGGCCCGTCAAGGGTTCTGTCTCATCCAAGAAAGGGGTACCGGCCGCCTCAGAGGCCGGAGCGAAGGGGGCGAAAGGCTGTCGAT
>NW_026061445.1:22500-31039 GCF_024217435.2 Syngnathus scovelli
CACCATCCCCAAGCGCCATCCCCGACCGCCACCCCCCGACCGCCACCAGCCGACCGCCACCAGCCGACAGCCACCATCCCCAAGCGCCATCCCCAAGCGCCACCCCCGACCGCCACCAGCCGACCGCCACCAGCCGACCGCCACCAGCCGACCGCCACCAGCCGACAGCCACCATCCCCAAGCGCCATCCCCAAGCGCCACCCCCGACCGCCACCAGCCGACAGCCACCAGCCGACCGCCACCAGCCGACCGCCACCGGCCGTTCGCGGTGTGCGCCGCCGTTCCCCAAGCACCCTCCGGGACGAAGCCGGAGCCAGAGAATAGCAGCGGTGGTGCGTAAAAGCTGCGGCCGGGCCTCGCGGAAGGTCCCCGGGCGGCGAGCTGCGGAGCCCCGGCCTCCAGCTTCCACCAGGTAATAGGACCGGGCGCGCGTAAAAGCTGCGGCCGGGCCTCGCGGAAGGTCCTCGGGCATCCAGCGAGATCACACGGCCCCCACCGGAGGCGGCTAGCGCCTCCGTAGAGTAGTACCGGCCCGTGGAAGCGGCCGCCCGTCAGCCTGCGTTGCCGCTGGTCGAAAAATGCACTAAGTGCCAAACCCCATTCATTTACAACGGCGTGTCCGCCAGAGGGCGCACTTCCCCCGGCGGACCAGCCGGCGGGGCTCGTTAGAGAGTGTATCCGCCTGGCAGTGCCTCCTGGACGGCCTGTATTCCGGACCGCGACCGCTAACTTACGGGAGCCTAAACGGCCCGCGGACCAGCCGGCGGGTCCTCCGTGAAAGCCTATCCGCCTGGCGGTGCCTCCTGGCCGGCCTGGATTCCGGACCGCGACCGCTCACTCGCGGGACCCTAAACGGCCCGCGGACCAGCCGGCGGGTCCTCCGTGAAAGCCTATCCGCCTGGCGGTGCCTCCTGGCCGGCCTGGATTCCGGACCGCCACCGCTCACTCGCGGGACCCTAAACGGCCCGCGGACCAGCCGGCGGCTCCTCCGTGAAAGCCTATCCGCCTGGCGGTGCCTCCTGGCCGGCCTGGATTCCGGACCGCCACCGCTCACTCGCGGGACCCTAATCGGCCCGCGGACCAGCCGGCGGATCCTCCGTGAAAGCCTATCCGCCTTCGCCGGTTCCCCGGCCGGCCACGGGTGGCGAGAATCCGGCCTCCTCGCCCGGAGCGCGCTTCGACTTGGGCGAAAAATGCACCAAGTGCCAAACCCCATTCATTTACAACGGCGTGTCCGCCAGAGGGCGCACTTCCTCCGGCCGGCGGGGCTCGTTAGAGAGCGCGTCCGCCTTGGCCGGTTCCCCGGCCGGCCACGGGTGGCGAGAATCCGGCCTCCTCGCCCGGAGCGCGCTTCGACTTGGGCGAAAAATGCACTAAGTGCCAAACCCCATTCATTTACAACGGCGTGTCCGCCAGAGGGCGCACTTCCTCCGGCCGGCGGGGCTCGTTAGAGAGCGCGTCCGCTTTCGCCGGTTCCCCGGTCGGCCGCGAACGGCGAAAAGCCGGCCTCTTCCCCCGGAGCCCGGTGGGCGAATTTTTTTTTTTTTTTTTTTTTTCAAAGTGCCAACGGCTCTCGCGCCGCGCTGCGTCCGCCTTCGCCGGTTCCCCGGTCGGCCCGAACGAGCGAAAATTCGGCCTCTTGCCCCGGAGCCCGGTCGGCGAATTATTTATTTATTTATTTATTTATTTATTTATTTATTTATTTATTTATTTTTCCAAAGTGCCAACGGCTCTCGCGCCGCGATGCGTCCGCCTTCGCCGGTTCCCCGGTCGGCCACGAACGGCCAAAAATCGGCCTCTCCCCCCGGAGCCCGGTCGGCGAATTATTATTTATTTATTTATTTATTTATTTATTTATTTTTCCAAAGTGCCAACGGCTCTCGCGCCGCGATGCGTCCGCCTTCGCCGGTTCCCCGGTCGGCCACGAAGTATTGCGCATGATTATACGCGATGTTAATATTTATTTAATTATTAAATAAATACATACATGTGTTTATTAATAATATACGCGATGTTAATATTTATTTAATTATTACCTATATTATGAATAAACTAACGGTGATTTTACACGATTTGACTACATACGTGACCGTGAGATAGTGCCGAGGGCTCCCGCGCCGTCACGCGTCCGCCTTGGCACGGGTCGCCCGCGGCAGCGAGCGTTCGGCTCGCGGGGGTCCGCGGGGTGTTATTAGGGAGTGCGGCAGCCGTGCCGAGGCTCCGGCCGGCCGCCGGAAGTCCCGCGGGGGAGCGTCGGAGCTCCGCGAGGCCGGCCGGGGAGCCTCTTAGTCATCGCCCGCGCTCGCGGTGGTCCCGGTCGCTTAAAGTGCCACGGGAGGCGTAGCGATGCGAGTGAGTGTGCGCCAAGTGCGAGAGGCGGTGCATTTACGCGCCGTGTCCGCGAGAGGGAGGCAATTCCCCGTTGCGACCTCCGGGAGATCAGCGGGCCGTTCAAATCGCTTAGCCGGGGTGCCGGGAGCCGAGTTAGGAGGGGGGCGCGCGGAGAACCGGCCGGAGGTCCCCTGGAAGCTCAGCGGGACGTGGGAAACGCTTGGCCGGGGTGCCGGAAGCCTCGGCCGGCTTAAAAGTGAGGAGGAAAGCGCGCGGAGAACCGGCCGGAGGTCCCCTGGAAGCTCAGCGGGCCGTGGGAAAAAAGCTCAGCCGGGGTGCCGGAAGCCTCGGCCGGCTTAAAACGTGAGGAGGAAAGCACCGGGAGAACCGGCTGGAGGTCTTCTGGAAGCTCAGCGGGCCGCCGAAAACGCGTAGCCGAGGTGCCGGGAGCCTCCTCGGGCGTCAAAAGTGAGGAGCGACGCACCCCCGAGAACCGCCTGGGTCCTCCAGCCACCGTTGAAAAAGACGTCGAGTCAGGCTACCTTAAGAGAGTCACAGCTACTCCCGCCGTTTACCCGCGCGGAGCGTCATCGCCTCCGCGAACCGTCAAAAATAAATAAATACATGAATAAATGTCAAGTGAGCCTACCTTAAGAGAGTCGTAGTTACTCCCGCCGTTCGGCCGCTCAAAGTGTCATCGGAAGCGGACCCACGCAAGTAAGTGTGCGCAAAGTGCGAGAGGTGGTGTTTTTACTCGCCGCGTCCGCCAGAGGGAGGCAATTCCCCGCCGCGACGGCACGGGCAGCTTCCGAGCGTCTCCCCGAGCGCTCGGAAGTCCGTGCGGGGGGGAGATGAGAGCCGTGCGAGGTACCAGGTGGAGCCGGACGGCGCGGTGCTTCCAAGCAGCCGATCCGCTGGGCTTGGAGCTATTTTCGGCCGCCGGAGGTCCCGCGGAGGAGCGTCGGAGCTCCGCGAGGCCGGGGAGCCTCTCGGTAATCACCCGGGGCCGGCGGAGCGTTATTCGGCCGCTCTGCGCGCGCGCGCACGGCCTCCCGGCGGTGCCGGGGGGTGGTGCGCGAGCGCGCCGGCCGCCGGAGGTCCCGCGGAGGAGCGTCGGAGCTCCGCGAGGCCGGGGAGCCTCTCGGTAATCACCCGGGGCCGGCGGAGCGTTATTCGGCCGCTCTGCGCGCGCGCGCACGGCCTCCCGGCGGTGCCGGGGGGTGGTGCGCGAGCGCGCCGGCCGCCGGAGGTCCCGCGGAGGAGCGTCGGAGCTCCGCGAGGCCGGGGAGCCTCTCGGTAATCACCCGGGGCCGGCGGAGCGTTATTCGGCCGCTCTGCGCGCGCGCGCACGGCCTCCCGGCGGTGCCGGGGGGTGGTGCGCGAGCGCGCCGGCCGCCGGAGGTCCCGCGGAGGAGCGTCGGAGCTCCGCGAGGCCGGGGAGCCTCTCGGTAATCACCCGGGGCCGGCGGAGCGTTATTCGGCCGCTCTGCGCGCGCGCGCACGGCCTCCCGGCGGTGCCGGGGGGTGGTGCGCGAGCGCGCCGGCCGCCGGAGGTCCCGCGGAGGAGCGTCGGAGCTCCGCGAGGCCGGGGAGCCTCTCGGTAATCACCCGGGGCCGGCGGAGCGTTATTCGGCCGCTCTGCGCGCGCGCGCACGGCCTCCCGGCGGTGCCGGTCGCCTCCGCGAACCGCCAAAATAAATGTCAAGTGAGCCTACCTTAAGAGAGTCACAGTTACTCCCGCCGTTTACCCGCGCGGAGCGTCATCGCCTCCGCGAACCGTCAAAAATAAATAAATACATGAATAAATAAATGTCAAGTGAGCCTACCTTAAGAGAGTCACAGTTACTCCCGCCGTTTACCCGCGCGGAGCGTCATCGCCTCCGCGAACCGTCAAAAATAAATAAATACATAAATAAATAGTCAAGTGAGCCTACCTTAGGAGAGTCGCAGTTACTCCCGCCGTTCGGCCGCTTAAAGTGCCACGGGAGGCGTAGCAATGCGAGTGAGTGTGCGCCAAGTGCGAGAGGCGGTGTATTTACTCGCCGTGTCCGCGAGAGGGAGGTAACTCCCCGTTGCGACCTCCGGGAGAGCAACGGGCCGCCGAAAACGCTCAGCCGAGGTGCTGGAAGCCTCGGCCGGCTCGCAAAGCGAGGCGCGAGGCACCGGGAGAACCGGCTGGAGGTCCCCTGGAAGCTCAGCGGGCCGTGGGAAACGCTCGGCCGAGGTGCTGGAAGCCTCGGCCGGCTCACAAAGCGAGGCGGGAGGCACCGGGAGAACCGGCTGGAGGTCCCTCGGAAGCTCAGCGGGCCGTGGAGAAAGCTTAGCCGGGGTGCTGGAAGCCTCGGCCGGCTCACAAAGCGAGGCGCGAGGCACCGGGAGAACCGGCTGCAGGTCCCCTGGAAGCTCAGCGGGCCGTGGAGAAAGCTTAGCCGGGGTGCTGGAAGCCTCGGCCGGCTCACAAAGCGAGGCGCGAGGCACCGGGAGAACCGGCTGGAGGTCCCTCGGAAGCTCAGCGGGCCGTGGAGAAAGCTTAGCCGGGGTGCCGGAAGCCTCGGCCGGCTTAAAATGTGAGGAGGAAACCGGCTGGACGTCTTCTGGAAGATCAGCGGGCCGTGGAAAATGCTAAGCCGAGGTGCTGGTTGTCGAATAAGGCTCCGCCATCTCGTAGAAGGTGCTAATAAAGTTCATATCCGCTCGGCTGGAGGTAATTGGCCAGCGGACCGGCCGGCGGGACCTCCGTGACCGCCTATCCGCCTGCCGGTGGCTGCTGGCCGGCGTGCATTCCGGGCCGCGACCGCTAACTTACGGGACCCTAAATGGCCCGCGGACCAGCTGGCGGGACCTCCGTGACAGCCTACCCGCCTGGCGGTGGCTGCTGGCCGGCGTGGATTCCGGGCCGCGACCGCTCACTTACGGGACCCTAATTGGCCCGCGGACCAGCTGGCGGGACCTCCGTGACAGCCTACCCGCCTCCCGGTGGCTGCTGGCCGGCGCGGATTCCGGGCCGCGACCGCTAACTTACGGGACCCCAATTGGCCCGCGGACCAGCCGGCGGGACCCCCGTGACCGCCTATCCGCCTTGGCCGGTTCCCCGGCCGGCCACGGATGGCGAGAATCCGGCCTCCTCGCCCGGAGCGCTCGTCGGCTTCGGCGAAAAATGCACTAAGTGCCAAACCCCATTCATTTACAATGGCGTGTCCGCCAGAGGGCGCAGTTCCCCCCGCGGACCAGCCGGCGGGACCTCCGTGACCGCCTATCCGCCCGCGCTGGTTCCCCGGCCGGCGCGAATTCCGGGCCGCGACCGCTAAATTACGGGACCCAAATTGGCCCGCGGACCAGCCGGCGGGACCTCCGTGACCGCCTATCCGCCTCCGCTGGTTCCCCCGGTCGGCGTGGATTCCGGACCGCGACCGCTAAATTACGGGACCCAAAATGGCCCGCGGACCAGCCGGCGGGACCTCCGTGACCGCCTATCCGCCTCCGCTGGTTCCCCGGTCGGCGTGGATTCCGGACCGCGACCGCTAAATTACGGGACCCAAATTGGCCCGCGGACCAGCCGGCGGGACCTCCGTGACCGCCTATCCGCCTCCGCTGGTTCCCCGGTCGGCGTGGATTCCGGACCGCGACCGCTAAATTACGGGACCCAAAATGGCCCGCGGACCAGCCGGCGGGACCTCCGTGACCGCCTATCCGCCTCCGCTGGTTCCCCGGTCGGCCACAGATGACGAATATTCGGCCTCTCGCTCTGGAAGTCCTGCCGACTTAGCCGAAAATTTTCTAAGTGCCATCGGCTCTCGCTCGGAAAAGTGTCCGCCTCGTCTGGTTCCCCAGCTCGGCCTCAGAATTCGAAAATTCGGCCTCTCTGAGGTACCAGGGGTAGGCTTTATGTACTTGGTCCCCCCAGTTAGTGTACTCATCACTTTACCCCCCTTTCGCAAAATATAGTCGGCACGTATGTGCAGAACTGTTTATTTTCATTTTAAAAATTTTCTAAGTGCCAGCGGAAGCTGTCACACGAACTGTCCGAGCTACCACGGTGCCCATCCCGGGCAGTGACGGCAAAAGGCCGATGTGTGTTTGATGGAAGTCTGAATAATTTCTAAGTGCCAACGGCTCAACCGCCGTAAAGTGTCCGCCTCGGCTGGTTCTCCATGTCGGCCCGAACGAGCGAAAATTCGGCCTCTTCCCCTGGAGGTCCGGAACATTTTGGCGAATATTTTCAAAGTGCCAACGGCTGTTCCGCCGTAAAGTGTCCGACCCGGCTGGTTCCTCCGGTCGGCCCGAACGAGCGAAAATTCGGCCTCTTCCCCTGGAGGTCCTGTGAAGTTTAACGAATATTTTCTAAGTGCCAACGGCTGTTCCGCCGTAACGTGTCCGACCCGGCTGGTTCCTCCGGTCGGCCCGAACGAGCGAAAATTCGGCCTCTTCCCCTGGAGGTCCGGACGACTTTGGCGAATATTTTCTAAGTGCGAACGGCTGTTGCGCCGTAACGTGTCCGACCCGGCTGGTTCCTCCGGTCGGCCCGAACGAGCGAAAATTCGGCCTCTTCCCCTGGAGGTCAGGAACATTTTGACGAATATTTTCAAAGTGCCAACGGCTGTTGCGCCGTAAGGTGTCCGACCCGGCTGGTTCCTCCGGTCGGCCCCGAACGAGCGAAAATTCGGCCTCTTCCCCTGGAGGTCCGGAACATTTTGGCGAATATTTTCAAAGTGCCAACGGCTGTTCCGCCGTAAAGTGTCCGACCCGGCTGGTTCCTCCGGTCGGCCCGAACGAGCGAAAATTCGGCCTCTTCCCCTGGAGGTCCGGACGACTTTGGCGAATATTTTCTAAGTGCGAACGGCTGTTGCGCCGTAAAGTGTCCGACCCGGCTGGTTCCTCCGGTCGGCCCGAACGAGCGAAAATTCGGCCTCTTCCCCTGGAGGTCCGGAACATTTTGGCGAATATTTCCTAAGTGCCAACGGCTGTTGCGCCGTAACGTGTCCGACCCGGCTGGTTCCTCCGGTCGGCCCCGAACAAGCGAAAATTCGGCCTCTTCCCCCTGGAGGTCCGGACGACTTTGGCGAATATTTTCTAAGTGCGAACGGCTGTTGCGCCGTAACGTGTCCGACCCGGCTGGTTCCTCCGGTCGTCCCGAACGAGCGAAAATTCGGCCTCTTCCCCTGGAGGTCCGGACGACTTTGGCGAATATTTTCTAAGTGCGAACGGCTGTTGCACCGTAACGTGTCCGACCCGGCTGGTTCCTCCGGTCGGCCCGAACGAGCGAAAATTCGGCCTCTTCCCCTGGAGGTCCGGACGACTTTGACGAATATTTTCTAAGTGCCAACGGCTGTTCCGCCGTAACGTGTCCGACCCGGCCGGTTCCTCCGGTCGGCCCGAACGAGCGAAAATTCGGCCTCTTCCCCTGGAGGTCCGGAACATTTTGGCGAATATTTTCTAAGTGCGAACGGCTGTTGCGCCGTAAAGTGTCCGACCCGGCTGGTTCCTCCGGTCGGCCCGAACGAGCGAAAATTCGGCCTCTTCCCCTGGAGGTCCGGACGACTTTGACGAATATTTTCTAAGTGCCAACGGCTGTTCCGCCGTAACGTGTCCGACCCGGCCGGTTCCTCCGGTCGGCCCGAACGAGCGAAAATTCGGCCTCTTCCCCTGGAGGTCCGGAACATTTTGGCGAATATTTTCTAAGTGCGAACGGCTGTTGCGCCGTAAAGTGTCCGACCCGGCCGGTTCCTCCGGTCGGCCCGAACGAGCGAAAATTCGGCCTCTTCCCCTGGAGGTCCGGAACATTTTGGCGAATATTTTCAAAGTGCCAACGGCTGTTGCGCCGTAACGTGTCCGACCCGGCTGGTTCCTCCGGTCGGCCCGAACGAGCGAAAATTCGGCCTCTTCCCCTGGAGGTCCGGACGACTTTGGCGAATATTTTCTAAGTGCGAACGGCTGTTGCGCCGTAACGTGTCCGACCCGGCTGGTTCCTCCGGTCGGCCCCGAACGAGCGAAAATTCGGCCTCTTCCCCTGGAGGTCCGGAACATTTTGGCGAATATTTTCAAAGTGCCAACGGCTGTTGCGCCGTAACGTGTCCGACCCGGCTGGTTCCTCCGGTCGGCTTGAACAAGCGAAAATTCGGCCTCTTCCCCTGGAGGTCCGGACGACTTTGGCGAATATTTTCTAAGTGCGAACGGCTGTTGCGCCGTAACGTGTCCGACCCGGCTGGTT